>NC_091120.1:192660626-192693126 GCF_040183065.1 Periplaneta americana | reverse complement strand
AATTACTTTTATAAGGCTAAAGATACCATCAATATCAATTTCAACTTATTATGTCATATTCAGTGTCTTTCTTTGAGATAACACTTTCTTTATGAATGATGTGTTTAATTCACTTAGTACAGTATAGTTGTAGTTATTATGGAATTTGTGTGAATATTCCTTCATTAAGGCCCATTCACAATGAAAATTAAACATAAACATAACGTAAGCATAAAACCTTGTGTCCATGTTATTTAATGAAAGCATTCACAATGAATTACATAAGCATAAACTTAATCTTAATCATAAGACGTTAACATGAAAGTTTGCAAACTCCAAACTTTCATGCTTATGTTTATGCGATTTGGAAACAGTACACAAGCGGAAAGCGTGTTTTCACTTTTTGTTTAACATCTCATGGGCTTTGCCTACAGGCAATATTTTGATCTATTGGCCGTGATGATAGCTAGGCGCGCAACATGGAATCATATGACGAAAAGTTGATTATTTTACATCTCCGTTTCTTTGATTTCAAGTATTGAAAGCCATATACTGATGCCATTGTAGTTATTAGAAACATAAATTGAATAGCTACATCGTCAGTCATTGTGCAATTCTCCATTTTTATGTAATAGATTCTGTAGTTTTGTTGATTCGGTATGTTTGTTTCCACACACGTGTCATGTTTAAGTTATGTTTAATTTTCATTGTGAATGGACCTTGGCTACTTAAGTTTGTGGCATATGTTTATGTGCTTATGTTAATGTTTACGTTATGTTTAATTTTCATTGTGAATGGACATTGGCTACTTAAGTTTGTGGCATATGTTTATGTGCTTATGTTAATGTTTACGTTATGTTTAATTTACATTGTGAATGGACCTTGGCTACTTAAGTTTGTGGCATATGTTTATGCGCTTATGTTAATGTTTACGTTATGTTTAATTTTCATTGTGAATGGCCTTGGCTACTTAAGTTTGTGGCATATGTTTATGTGCTTATGTTAATGTTTACGTTATGTTTAATTTTCATTGTGAATGAGCCTTGGCTACTTAAGTTTGTGGCATATGTTTATGTGCTTATGTTAATGTTTACGTTATGTTTAATTTTCATTGTGAATGGACCTTGGCTACTTAAGTTTGTGGCATATGTTTATGCGCTTATGTTAATGTTTACGTTATGTTTAATTTTCATTGTGAATGGCCTTGGCTACTTAAGTTTGTGGCATATGTTTATGTGCTTATGTTAATGTTTACGTTATGTTTAATTTTCATTGTGAATGAGCCTTGGCTACTTAAGTTTGTGGCATATGTTTATGTGCTTATGTTAATGTTTACGTTATGTTTAATTTTCATTGTGAATGGCCTTGGCTACTTAAGTTTGTGGCATATGTTTATGTGCTTATGTTAATGTTTACGTTATGTTTAATTTTCATTGTGAATGAGCCTTAACTCTTTATTGTCTTATTAACGTTTAAAACACAACTGCAATATTAGGCTAAGAAATAGGCGTTGGTACTTATGTTTTACAGATAATATAGAAAATAACAAACAGAAAGAAGCCATATAAAAATAACGACATAAAATTTCACGTTCCGTTTGAAGTTTGTGCACCACTGTTTTCTTAATCCAACAGGCTGCTTATTCCTCCTAGCATACCTAGCGCTTAATGCCCGCGCACGACGTCAAGGTCAGAAAAATGCTCTTGCTTTGACATAACTGCCTTAATATATCATCAAATTACTCACGGAAACTGAAGTTAGCCATTTACTGTTTCTATTTCCCTATCGATGCTATAATGTATTCTGCAAGCAAATATGGCAACTACTTCATTAAGCGTATAATATTTTAACGATACAGCAGCGACTGAAAGAGGTTAACCCGTCAGCTAAAGCAATTTCCTTCGGGCAAATAAATGGGATTGCTTTAATGTTGCTTGATTGACTCAGAGGATTCTGGTGCTGTGTCCGACATTTCATGATCTAGATGTTTACATTTCAGCTAAAGTAAATAAGTTATACATATAAATTCCAGAAATTATTTGGAAACTGCTGTTTGCAGTAATAACACTGCAGTGTACGACATGTTTAGACAATATTTAACCATTGGCTGGCATGACACACAAACGCAGAGTCAATATTACATTTTGCACAAGCTTGCAGCCCGCCCATCGGCTTCGCATTTGTTTTCATTCGGAGCCCAAAAGCTGAAGGAAGAGCATATCCACCGAAATGGGGGCTTTTAAAATTGCAATCAAATCAAAGGCTTTGTTGCAACAACAGCATACAGTCATACCTACATTGAAGTGGATACTTCAATATTATAATATAATTTTCTACGATAGTGCATAAACAGTGACTGATTTAGGCCTAGGCAACCTAGGCAGTTGCCTAGGGCGGCAATATCCAGGAGGGCGGCATTTTTTTCTCTCTTTCTCTTTTATTTCCCTTTTTTCATTTTCATTTTACAGTGAAATTTGTTTTTAAAACACTTGTTGGTAAATCTTTTCTGAAGTTTGTTCTTGAACATCTTACGATCGGAGCGAGGGGCACCATCCCACGATCAACTGTAAACACTACCAAAACATTTGGAAACCATGATATCATTCCAAAAATAATTACTTCAAGCACTAAAGAGTCTGTGGAAATTCTGAAAAATAATTTATACTGAATATCATAATCCCCCCCCCCCTCTTTCTATCCGTTAATGTGTGATTCTTACAATATATGTACAAATTTATTAATTCTTAAATTTAAGCTCTAAGATCACATTTCAATTTGACTCGTCTATTTTACTGTAATCGTTACTATTCTTATATGTGTATTATTCTGTGTTTTTGGCAACCCAGGATGCCTGGGCAGACTATTTCTTGGAAATAAATTATACATCGCATTGTCGCGGTCGCGGCGAGAGTAAAAGGAAAGTGTGCAGCTGCATAATTATATTGTAATGCCGGTATCACTTTAACATACAATGAAACTGCTTAAATTTAACTGCTTGTATAAATAAGAATGCATTGTTGAAAATCAAATTGGATGTGTGTTTGTTATTTATCGCTATGAATAGTTACCACAACTCTCAGTAACATATTTCCAACTAGCCGTACCCGTGCGCTCCGCTACACCCGTTAGAAATAAATATAAAGTAATTACATAATTAAAATAGGACATTTGACCCAGGGAACATTCGTGTTTGATAGAAGGATAAATCGTTTAATATGTTACTTAATTTAAATTATATTTAAATAATTAAAATGGAATCATTTTGGTCCACAGAGCCCTCATTTGGTGCAATGACAATTCCTTTAACACGTTTCTTAATTTTTATTACATGCATCCATAGTTCAATGAAGATTGACATCATTTACATTTAATGTGTATACTTTATTTTACTTGTTATATGTTTCCATTGAATTATGGTAATAACTTAATTTTAACTCTTGTTTTCTACGTATTCAGTAAATGGCGCTTGGCCCACTATGGTTCAATTGTATTATATTATATTATATTATATTATATTATATTATATTATATAAAAAGTGTGTTGATAACGGATGTACCCCGATAAGTAAGTTTTCAATTTGTTATGGGGGCTCTTGAATCTCAGGAGGAACAAATTTTATTTTACAACAGGGCAACATAATCTGCTTGGCTCATTACCCAAATTTTTTGCATTGCATTTAATGCATATGTATTTTATGTATTTTAACTCGATTCAATTGAGCATAGTTAAAATTTGGATTATAAAATAATGGAATGCTAAGTTAACGTACTATTACTGCATACTAAATCAATACACTCTCGTTGTTCGTTAATTCTCTGAGATAAACATTATTTTAAGAAATACAGGAAACGAATACACAGAATAGCCTATCAAGTTTTCTGTGCATAAGAAGCTATTTTAATCTTACCTGTCCTCAATTCACTCAGAAGTTACTGTAATAACATTATAGCATTATGTCCATACAGAGAAACTACACTTTCCAATGGTGAAATAATAATTAATTATACAAATCGGTTAATTTAGCTTCTGATATTACTTTATACAAACACAGAACCATTATCTGTAGGCTATCTTTCATAGCTTTCGATTGTTGCTGTCTAAGGCCCCTTATAGACGAAGTCATTTTTAATTCATTACACGGCCTTAGATGGCAGTTATTTTAATTTTAAAACTCATTTATCTCATTAAATATAAGTCCTATCAAAATTTTTCAAGGAATAAAACTTATCGGAAATGATTTTTAAAGAAACTTTTGTTATGTAACATTTTTCACAAAAATCAATAATAAGCGAGGTATTTCGATTTATTTAATTCATGCCCCCTTATAACCCCCTTTTAAATAATGTATTTTGAATTCCATGTAGCCTAAAATCTAAGTTACAACGAACTTAATTTATATTCAAATTTTCATCGAAATCCGTTCAGCCATTATCGCGTGAAAAGGTAACAAACATACAGACAGGCAGACAGATAGACAGACAGACAGACATACAAACAAAAATTTCAAAGAAGCGATTTTCGGTTTCAGGGTGATTAATTATATATGTTAGGACCAATTATTTTTGGAAAATCGAAAATTACCAGAAAAATTTCGGCTACAGATTTATTATTAATATAGATATAATATATCGTCAACAATACTGTTTAATCACTCTCCAGCATGTGTATTATATAATTCGATATGAAAAGTTTATTTCGCAAAGAGTTGGAGTTTATTTTTCAATTTACCTTATACTTCCTATCGAAGTAAGAAATACTTGCAATAATTATGCCACCAACAAAACCAATGTTGAAAAATAACCACAGCCTGCCTTTCAAAAATCAATTTTGTTTCAACAATGAATAAGTTTGAATATGTTCCTTTGCATCGACTCTGATGTGCTTCGTCAGATCGACTTTGATGACATCATCAATGCTTTCTCTGTGAGGAAAGTTCGAAGGAAACCTTTATAATTCACAAGTAAGATGCATGTACTTTGATTCCAGTAATTTATTGTTTTCTGAATTCTAACATTTCATTTAATTGAGAATAAGGTGCTTAGGAAAATATTTGGGTGTAAGAGGATGCAATTACAGGAAAATGGAGAAAGTTACACAACACAGAATTGCACGCTTTGTATTCTTCATCTGACATAATTAGGAACATAAAATCCAGACGTTTGAGATGGGCAGGGCATGTAGAACGTATGGGCGAATACAGAAATGCATATAGAGTGTTAGTTGGGAGACCGGAGGGAAAAATACCTTTAGGGAGGCCGAGACGTAGCTGGGAAGATAATATTAAAATGGATTTGAGGGAGGTGGGTTATGATGATAGAGAATGGATTAAGATTGCTCAGGATAGGGACCAATGGCGGGATTATGTGAGGGCGGCAATGAACCTCCGGATTCCTTAAAAGCGTCTCGGCCTCCCCAAAGGTCTTTTTCCCGCCGGCCTCCCAACTAACACTCTATATGCATTTCTAGATTCGCCCATACGTGCTACATGCCCTGCCCATCTCAAACGTCTGGATTTAATGTTCCTAATTATGTCAGGTGAAGAATACAATGCGTGCAGCTCTGCGTTGTGTAACTTTCTCAATTCTCCTGCAACTTCATCCCTCTTAGCCCCAAATATTTTCCTAAGAACCTTATTCTCAAACACCCTTAATCCATGTTCCTCTCTCAAAGTGAGAGTCCAAGTTTCACAACCATACAGAACAACCGGTAATATAACTGTTTTATAAATTCTAACTTTCAGATTTTTTGACAGTAGACTAGATGACAAAAGCTTCTCAACCGAATAATAACAGGCATTTCCCATATTTATTCTGCGTTTAATTTCCTCCCGAGTGTCATTTATATTTGTTACTGTTGCTCCAAGATATTTGAATTCTTCCAACTCTTCGAAGGATAAATCTCCAATTTTTATAAGTTTTTCGGCTAACAAGGGAAATAGAAACAATTACTTGAACTGTGAAACGTTCATTATTTCGCATCCGATTTTGTATCTATTTCGCCGGCTTTAAAATTTTAATTCCAGAATTGTAATACAGGCTTACAGGTAACGGGATTGTGGGTAGCTAGTCCAATGGGTCTGATGCTCGTTTGGAGAATCCGGCGATCAATTCTTTTTTTAAATTCCAGATTAAAAAAAGAGAACATCGCTAATCTGCCTTCGTTTGATCGCTACCTCAACTCCACAATCCTTGACAATCCAGTTTGAGGCGGTGCACTGCAGGGGGAGTCGTAATGATTCAATATCTAGCGATGTTCCTAAAATCGCACAGGCAACAGTTGCCAGCCACACTGCAGGAGGAATAGGGGCGCTCCCCTCTGTGGGAACTTCCAGCCGATTGACAGATTCCCGGCGCGTGCAGACAGCAACGCGTAGGCAACCTGTTGTCTGTGTGTCCGACCAACCGCTAGCGCGAAACAAACACACTTCTAATGATAATACTACTTTACTTGACTTTTGAGATGTTACGCAAAATTTTACATATGCATACTGTATTTATTAAACAACCACCACCACCACCACCACCACCACCACCACCACCACCACCACCACCACCACCACCGTTGTATACCCTAATGCAGCCGTGGCGAAAATGTAATCGTGCGCCGAGCAACTGCATAACCTGGAACGTGCATAGCACCTATGGAGGGAGGCGGACAACCGAAAGGAGAGTGAAGCAACTGTCTGACTTATTAACGGATTTTCATTTTCCTTACGTCAAGCACTTAAATATAATTTTATATGGTACAAGGCAGTGATGTCAAAGCAAGCGCATTTTTCTGACCTTGACGTCGTGCGCGGGCAGCAAGCGCTAAGTATGGAAAGAGGAAGGGTTGTGTATATGAATAAGAAACCTGTTGGATTAAGAAAACAGTGGTGCACAAATTTCAAACGGAACGTGAAATTTTATGTCGTTATTTTTATATGGCTTCTTTCTGTTTAATATTTCTATATTGTCTGTAAAACAAAAGTACTAACACTGATTTCTTAATATTGCACTTGTGTTTTAAATCTTAATAACATAATAGAGAGTTAAGAAGGAATATTCACTTAAATTCCATAGTAGTATAATATTATACTGTATTAAGTGGATGAAACACATCATTCATAAAGAAAGTGATATTCCAAAGAAAGAGATTGAGTATGACATGATAAGTTGGAATTTATATTGATGGTATCTTTAGCTTTACAAAAGTAATCAATAAACTAATCAAAACAATATTACAGTACAAAGCAAAGTTACCTAGGTACTGTATCTGTTTTAAGTGTAACTAATATTACATAACAAAACTCTTATTACATTATGCTTTTAAGGTGATATTTGTGAGCAACTTCCTATCATCAGAATATTAAATTATTTTCTCGAAATCTGCTGAAGCTATAGAGTTGACATTTTTACAACACATGGGCACGTATCATTTGCTTATGATGTAACAGTAGTTGCTTTGTTAATTCATTTCCTTACAAATAATTTTCATGCGAATATTTTCAAAATTTTCAATATACTATCTTCAGTAATACGTATATACGGTATATTAGATTTTACGAAAACATTCTGTAAGGCTACTAAATAAATAGGCCTATACCTGAAAATTTCACTTTTCTATACGAAAAGTTGAGAAAATATTTCTTTTAAATAAAAAAAATCAAACTTGTGAAATATGAGCAATAAAATTAAAACTTACATTCTTGTAATGCACTTATACTTCTCAGGCAAATCTAAAAATTAACATGGATACAGTTTTAATAAGTTCTCTTCCCTTTATCTATTGAATCAGTGCTGACTATCCCTGTATATAGCTCGACCAAGCAGCATATACCACCTCTTTCGTCTGTCTCTTTCCTTTCCGCTGTAAAGCGCTTAGGCTCTCCTGGGTTCTAAAGCGCGCGCTTGCTCCTGTGGGCATCAATTGGCATGCCTGGTATAAGGTTACAAACTAATGTTTAGTACGTGTAACGAAGAAAGACATGAATAAGAAAACATAGGACACATTATCACAATCTAAAATTAACCGTCTTCAGAATGTCTCTGCGACAGAGTTTCAAAATCAGGAATTATGTCACTTACTGCCAGTCGTAGTTGACCATGAAGGTATTTGTCTGTCAGTCGTGATCTAAATTTGGTTTTTACTGTTTTCATGGTTGAAAATAATTTTTCACAGACGTAAGTTGTAGCGAACATGGCTTCAACAGAGCAAGCGAAAGAACGAAGCTTCGGATATTTATTATTATTTTTTTTTGGCAAATATTTGAAAAGGTCAACATTTGTCAAGTCCTTACATCTAGCTTTCATTTAACATCAGGTAAATCTGTGAGTTTAAATTGAAGATCTCACCGCATTAGTCATACATCTGCTGAAAAAGGATCAACGTACAGAGATATAATAATAATAATAATAATAATAATAATAATAATAATAATAATGCTTAACCCTTTAATGTTTCATCAGTAACATGTAGTATAATGCCGTTTTGTGTTATACAACCGTTTTCCTCGTAATACTTGTGAACAAATCATACATTTAATATTCTCATCATATTGGCAGCAAAAAATACGTCCTCCCATCCTACTTGAAACTTTCGTTTTTGTAGAGGTACATGGTTTCGAGAGAGAAATTGCGACGATATGCCACTCGCAGGTCAGAAACAAATACAAATGGAACGGAGTTTGACTCCAGTGAGTGAGAGGGAGGGGGTTGGATGAGGTAGGAAGCAAGAGAAATGCATAGCTATCATTGCGAACCAGAATGAGCTCGCGAGTCACATTTTCGCCACGGCTGCCCTAATGCGACCACGAAACATTTTTGTATCTCTTATTTCTTTTCCTCTCAGTTTCTTCCAATCATGCTCTGTTTCGTTTAATTATTTCTCTTTTCTTTTCGCAATTTCAGTCTTGTTTCCTATCCTTATGTCTATTTTCCCTTCTTTTTCTTCCTATTTATTTCTTTCATTCTTTCTTTACTATTTCCTTATTCTTTTCTTCATTTTTCTTTCCCCCTCTTCTTTAATTTCATTATTCTTTCCTTTCGACTTTATTTCCTTAGTCAATTTTATTTCTTTTTCTTTCTTTCTTCTCTTCCAACGTTCAATTTTGAAAGAGAGCTTCCGGCACTTGTTTCTGTATATCCATGAGTTCATCATTACGAAGAGAGTTTAATCCTCTAGGCACAAATAAACGATGTAGGCCATGCCTGTTGACATTGGGTATTGTTCTTTTGTTTCGTCCAGAAATGAATGCAGCTGTGTATTAAAAACAAATAAATAAATAAATAGATAAATAAATAAATAAATAAATAAATAAATAAATAAATAAATAAATAAAATAAATGTAATCCATTTTATTATTTTAGTAGGTTATTTTACGATGCTTTATCAACATCTTAGGTTATTTAGCATCTGAATGAGATGAAGGTGATAATGCCGGTGAAATGAGTCCGGGGTCCAGAACCGAAAGTTACCCAGCATTTGCTCATATTGGGTTGAGAGAAAACCCCGGAAAAAACCTCAACCAGGTAACTTTCCCCGACCGGGAATCGAACCCGGGCCACCTTGTTTCGCGGCCAGACGCGCTAACCGTTACTCCACAGATGTGGACCCATTTTATTATTATAACAAAAATTAATTTAATTTTTTTTACTATTTCCAAAGGCGAAATGATTGTTACAACAGAGCATTACAAATTTGAGAGGAGAAAGTAAACAAAAACGTCTCATCACATATGTTTTGTTCAAATTACTTACATCAAAACGTACAATATTCCATGACTTAATTATGCGAATTGTTTGGTTTTTTAATAGCCTTCATTATGCTATAACTTCTTTAACTCTTAAATTTAATACCATGAAACTTATTTAACATTCACAGTATCAGTTGATTTCTTTGCTTTTTATGTAATTACAAAATATATTATTATAGAACAAAACTATTTCTATTAAATATTCCTTTATATCTGATGTAAACTCAAAATAACATTATTACAAATACACATTCTGTAACTCAATCTCCATTTAAGTTATCTTTGAAAAATTAATAATAAATTAATTTAGAAAAAAAAAATAAGTTTGCAGTACGGTAATGTTAAATAATGTGTCAAGTGTTACGTATGAACAATAATTTGATCGAAACGTATCTGATGAGACTTTCACATAATAGCTAATTGTAAAATTATTATTATTAAGCTTTAATTATTTTGTAATAAAATAAATATTAACATACTTTTAAGTATGATATAAGCCTAAATCTGTACTGTAAGTATTTTGTAATAAAACAGATATTGATGTAATTTAAAGTATAATATAGGCCTAAGCCTAAATCTAAGTACATATTTTCTGTGCTCTTTTTTCGAACAATGTCTTCCATTTTAAAGCTTTGTGTCCTCTATTTTTATCGATGTGAATCTGGTCTATGAGGAAGATTAATAGTAATGAAAAAATATACTGACAAGCCATGGGCATTACTTCTAGTTTTTTGAAAATTGTCCTACACGATTCCCTAGATTTGACACCTACTATTATTATTCTAATTACGAAAGAAACAGTAGAGGTCTAAAATTAATTAATTTAGAAATCTTCTCATTATTCGTGAGCTGCCACAAGGGACAAAGAGTACTTAACCATAGAAATGTTTACAAGTTCAGTGAACCATTGATTTTGTTTTGACAATGAGACTCCTACAAGTATATAGCTGCAAATACATTTTGTGATTGGTGGAAATATACCTAGTTTTAGAGAGGCAAGTGTTACAAAACAGTAAAGAATGCTAATGAACTTGGTTTCATTTCGAATATAGGTGATGCTTCAGAAGAGCAATTGATCCTTTCAATGCAGCTAAAGTTACAATCGGAATAATAGATGTAGGTATTCCTAGCCTCTTAAACACATCTTTCATGAAGAGAGTAGCGGTACCTCTTGCTCCAACCAGAAGTCCGATTACTTCAAGCTCTTCTAGCTGGTACTTTTGAAGGTAATATGGAATGCTAGGATTGTAGATATTCTTTTTTTCCTTATCTACTTCTGCTGGCTGTTCCTCATTCGTTTCGAAACGCACAGTGGGATCAGTTATGAATCCAGATCTTGTAGATTCCTTGAAAGCTATTATATCTATGCGCCGTGTACTGCCAGTGACGGAGAGACCATGTACTTCTTCTAAGGTGTTGTAATCGGCATCTTTAAGGGCAGTGGCTATAATTGATCGTACTTGGTGGTGTCTAGCGTTTCGCAGAGCTTCGCCGTGAGGACAGGATCCCAGGACGTGTGCAAGAGTTTCAACCTCGTTGTGGCAATGCCTACAACGGTTGTCCTGAGATCTTCCCGCACAGCACGTACTGCAGCAACATTTCCAACCATTTTAATGCCATCGCGCCATTCGCTGTTGGAGAGTCCTTCGTGTTTACAAATCCATTTTTTGGCACTAGTAGGGTAACTCAGTCTAAATCGGGTCAGAGGTTAAATCGGGTCAATTTCAAAACCCTGTCTCCATATTCAAGCGCAAACCAGTTCAAGCAAGTGCTACCATATATACAGTAGCGTGCAAATTAATCCGAACACGACATATTTTTACATTTTCTGTCATTGTTGGCCTCACAGCTGCTCATACCGCTTTAATTGACATCTGTAGTACGTGTAATTCCATTGTTGAAGGTCTGTCATTATTTTTTATATTATGTGACATTTTGCCTGTCGTTTTGTACTTATAAGCATTTCAGTTGTGTTGAAGACTTAATACTGCAATCCTGTATACATTCTGTCGTCTTCACAAATGGCTAAAACTCCACGAAAACGGTCTAAAATTATAACATTATCAGAGCATTCTACTATGACACAGAGGTAAATTGCTGCAGAATGTCACATCGGTTTGGCTACTGTTAATTCGATCATAAAACGATACAGGGAGACTGGATCCATCACACCCCAGAAAAAAGGAAACTGCGGTCGGAAAAGGAAGACTTCACCTGCAGATGATCGTTTAATTGTCAGGAAAATAAATTAAATCCTAGACTAACTGCTGTCGACTTAACCCGCGAGTTAATGGCTACCACTGGGGCGAATATTCATGTCACAACAGTGCGGCGTAGGCTTTTGGAAGCTGGACGAAGGGCTCGTAAGCCTATTACGAAGCAACTGCTAACCCTTGTTATGTCCAAAAAACGCTTAATGTGGGCAAAATTACATCAACACTGGACAGTGAATGACTGGAAGAATGTACTTTTTCCCGATGAGTCTCATTTCGAGGTCCACGGCCACCGTGTTTCTTACGTACGGGAAGGATCCGAAAAAGTAACAGCAGCCCATCTCCAACAAACACCCAAATACCCAACTAAAGTAATGTTTTGGGGTTGTTTTACACATGAAGGGCCTGGAGCATTAATACCTATCAAGGGAATGATGAATTCTGACAAATATATTCACTTATTGGAAACCAGAATCGTACCCCAGCTGCAAAAATCATTTCCGGATGGCAGAGGTGTGTTCCAACAAGACCTGGCACCATGCCATACGTCTCGAAAAACTACAGAATTCTTCAACAAGAAGAATATTCAGGTACTTCCCTGGCCAGGCAACTCACTCGACATCAACCCCATTGAGAACTTGTGGTCAATTTGCAAAAATAATTTCCGGATGGCAGAGGTGTGTTTCCAACAAGGCCTGGCACCATGCCATACGTCTCGAAAAACTACAGAATTCTTCAACAAGAAAAATATTCAGGTACTCCCCTGGCCAGGCAACTCACTCGACATCAACCCCATTGAGAACTTGTGGTCAATTTGCAAACGAAGAATGCAAAAAATGGATTGTTCTACAAAGGAGAAGATGATTTCTGCCCTCATTGGTGTATGGTTTCGCGATGAAGAAATGAAGAATATTTGTGGGAAATTAGTGGAATCCATGCCAAATCGTCTCAGAGCTGTTATTAGGAACAAGGGAGGCCACATAGATTACTGAGGTATGTCTTAGATCCTTTTTTTATCCTGTTTGAGTGTTTTTGCATAAGTAATTACGTTGTTCGGATTAATTTGCACGCTACTGTACTGGTCAGGAAGAGAAATTCCTGTACACGTTGAGTGTCATTGATGCTAGCTGGTGTCTGTATTCTTTGTGTTGACAATAAAAGAATAGTGAGAATATAAAGGTGAGTTAAGAGTATTTTATACATTTTAAATAATGCTTTACGGTTCCTTCATTATTTGACAACAACTATTGCAGAGAATTTGTGCGACTAACTTTCAATATTAAGTTTAAGTTTTTTAGAAGAGATTATGGCTATTAACGCCTTCGTCGAAGCAGTATTCAGTACTACCAACCTCTAGCGCAAAAAGTTCTAAATTTGGGTTAAATTGGGTAAGTAATATCGGACAAATAGGGTCAACATGTTTCAAATCAGTCCACTCAAATTAAGTATTTATTTTCGTGGACTGAGAACGACATGCAGAGGGCGAGGGAAGAAGCCAACCTCATGCTGCTGAGTTGTTAGGAGTTCCTCATTCATGTCTGCAACGACGGCTTCAACCACTTGAAAAGCAAAGGCCGTCAAACTACGTTTACTCCAGAACAAGAAAATGAACTTGTGTCTAGAATTTTGAAACTGTATGCATGTGGTTTTGGACTACACTGCAACACAGTTCGTTGGTGCAGAAAAGAAAACAGTGTTTGTTTGTGGAAGGTGTAAAGTGTTAAATTAAATCAATTCAATATTGATTTTAACGTTCCGTGCAGGTATATAGAGGGAAAAATTGTGACCCGATTTGCCCTAAACACTGACCCCATTTATCCTTATACAGAAGGGTAAAAAGGGTCACTGCAGTGAAATATTTCAGTTCATGTACAAACAGTTAGTCTAGAGTAAAAAAGAAACTTTTTGGGGAAATAGTACTTACATTTGGATGTAACTAATGATATTTTTTTTTTATTTTAGTAGGTTATTTTACGACGCTTTATCAACATCTTTTGTTATTTAGCGTCTGAATGAGATGGTGATAATGCCGGTGAAATGAGTCCGGGATCCAGCACAGAAGGTTACCCAGCATTTGCTCATGTTGGGTTGAGGGAAAACCCCGGAAAAAACCTCAACCAGGTACTGACCCCATTTATCCTTATACAGAAGGGTAAAATGGGTCACTGCATTGAAATATTTCAGTTCATGTACAAACAGTTAGTCTAGAGTAAAAAAGAAACTTTTTGGGGAAATAGTACTTACATTTGACTGTAACTAATGATATTTTTTTATTTTAGTAGGTTATTTTACGACGCTTTATCAACATCTTTGGTTATTTAGCGTCTGAATGAGATGAAGGTGATAATGCCGGTGAAATGAGTCCGGGGTCCAGCACCGAAAGTTACCCAGCATTTGCTCATGTTGGGTTGAGGGAAAACCCCGGAAAAAACCTCAACCAGGTAACTTGTCCCGACCGGGAATCGAACCCGGGCCACCTGGTTTCGTGGCCAGACGCGCTAACCGTTACTCCACAGGTGTGGACAACTAATGATATGTTATGAGTGTAATATATTATGAAATTAACAATAAAATTAAGGATTTCTTACTTTTTGACCCCATTTACCCTTGGTTACCCTATTTAGTTTTATTCAGCTTTCATTTCATCCCTAACTTATCAACCAATTAGTTTCATACATGTAAATACTAGCATTAAGCTTTGACATTACTTTATGCTTAATTTGATCAATATGAGAAACAATTATTATCACGAAAAAGGAACCACAAGCCTCCGCTGTGAAACACGAGCGCAGCGGGCTTCAGAGCAGGCTGAGATGACGTCACAAGGCATCGAGTTGACGACCACTGGCAGAGCCTTCTTCAGTTACAAGCCGGAGCCATACGTCGGCAACACTGTAATTAACTGTCAGCCGGAGGCCGATCATACAGTACACGTGTTTGTGCTAATGCCGATTTTCAATGTAAATTAATGTTACAATATAAGTGTGTGTCGATGGAATTATGTTCGCGGCAGTACCAAACGTTCATTATTGATGTATTATAAACTATGTGCGTGTTGGCACTAAAATCAAGACAATAAATGGAAAAGAAATGGTTGCAGTCTTTGGAAATTTTTACGGTTAGTGATGACAAAGTAAATATTAAATATTGTATTAACTACATTTTTATAGTCTTACTTGTGGTTTGTGATGTATCAGAATTCTAGCCAAATTGTTGGGTCTCGCCTGCTATATCAATAAAGTTACGCCATTGTTTTTCAAGTTCATTGTAAACAGCTGTTTTGTGATCCCGTAAAATACAGTAAGTTGCAGTTTTGAAGATTCGGAATGCCTGCTATACGTCAGAACTATTATAATTTGTAGATGCATACACTCACTTTGTTGGTTTTCAAGGTTTATTTATTAATATTATTCCTTTTGTAATAAATTAGTTATAAACATGTCTCTTCTCACTTCGTATTTACAGGATTTAAAGCTCACTAAGTTTACGCTAACTGGCACATACTTAATAGATAATGATGTATATTGTTACGTATGTTGAAGGTATTTTTCTTAATTTTTTCATAGATCTTTATACTTGGCCTTGGCCTATTTAAAATTATATTTTTAAAAACTTATAACAAATAATTTAGGATAACAGTATTGTTGTGATGACTGGCGAGGTTCAAACTAAAACTGGCTTCCTGGGTATCGGAAATATTTATTGAAATGCACGACAAATCACATGGAATTAAAATGTAGGCCTATATGATATTCTAGACCTTTCACGTCAGAGGTGAAACAACATAAAGCGACAAAACATTGTCAATTTAATAGCCACATAATGGTTAATTGATTTGAATAGGGTATTGCAAAACTACGTAGTTATTTTATTTATTTTTGGTAGAGGTAACATTTCTTTAAGTATTTATTTATTTTCCCTAGTACCGTCAATTGAAAACACGTATGATTTTAATTTTTGGAAGTATTTAGGCGGTATTCTGAAATTCAAATAAAATACCATTTCGGATTCCGTAATAAATTACGTACATCATTACGTTGAATCTTGATCATATGCACTTAGTTTTGTATCAATTAATGTCGAAAATGTACATGTGACAACGAAATCAAGGCACTAAAACGTCAAACGTCATGCTTTTATTTCGCCTCCGTCCGCCTCCACTCTGCGTTGCCAAACCTACCCATGCTCCGGCTTGTAACTGAAGATGGCTCTGCCACTGGCCTATACAGACAACACTCCGCTCCCTGCAGAACTACGGCGGATTCAGAATATAAACGACAAGCGCGCTGGCAGTGGCTCTGAAATATGGAAGAAGCGAGTCGGTGACGCTAGGTGGGAGGGGGGGGGTTGGTGGGCAGGGAGCGGCGCTCTCGCACGTTTGCATACAGGACTAAATAGCCCATAGCTAGTCGATTGACAGCGTGACTTTTTGAGGCCGCATTAAAAATAGCGACCGGCTCGTGGGGGTTTAACATCGTGCGCACATATATGCACGGCGGGGAAAGTAAATATAGGCCTTCTGCTGACCTACTGCAGCGGCCAAATACATATTATTCAAGCTGCGATCGCCCGAGTTTCCGGAATACTTCAACAATCCAGCGGTGTGAAGAGTGTCAGAAGGCACGTGATAGCCAGATACTGAACTCGAAGTACCTATAATCTTTTCGCTGTAAGAAAAATCCTAATATAAACAATAGCACGTGACTGAAGTGAAGCTTCATTGGCCACTGTTTGGCGCCATAGATTCTCAGTACGTGTTCCCGCCTACTATTGTACATTCTGTTTCATGTTAAACATTTTCCGTTACTCGTCAAGTAGACCTAACCTCAGTACTATGCATTCGTTTGCTTAGGGAACTTTTACTTTATAATTGGATACTTTAAAGTAGAAAGGTGCAAAGTGCCAAAATCATAGAAAACGAAATTATTATGCAGAAAAGTGCAATGTGCCTAGGAGGATGATGTATGAAAGAGGCTACATCCACTTGTGTTTCTTAAGCGAGATATTTAGATGTTACGTTGCCAGAACCATGCAGTTTCAGACGGTAAGCGCCCTGTTGAGCTGCATCATAGAATGCAATGGATCTTCAACAGGTCATGTTTGTGCCCAAACTTACACACAGCGAAATGTTTTACAGATGTCAGCTTTCACGTTATAACTTTGGAGTTTGTGTATGGAATACAATGCAGTCTTACATGTGTATGGGGGATGAAAGCATCGCGAGTAGAGGTGCCAATGAGATTGCCTCGTGTGTACTAAAACTGATTAATATGGACATAACAAACAAGAAGAATCTGATAACTGTGCAGCTGAAAATAAAAATCGTGTAATGGTTTTCTTGTGTCTCTTTTTAGTTGCCATTGGTTTATTTGAGCACATAGAACAAGCGGCCACAGTTTCTTGCAATGCGATTCTGATTTCGCTTTGATTGAAAAACGACAGAAAGTGACAAAAGTCTTCATTCCTAGTGACCTACTTAAAATCGTACAAGACTCTAAAGTTGTAAAACCATTTCAAACCGTTTCAATGCTAGAGTCATATTTCCTTAATATGCAAGATGTTGCTGATCAACAAATTTCCATCAAGAACTTGAATATTTCTAAGACATGTTGCATTCAGTATGATGTTAGTAAAGCAGGTAGTGTTTCTGTGAAATAGTCCCATGATAAAGAAGCAGTGCATACCATTAAAGTGCTTAAAAAACATGAAAGATGTGCAGTCAGCATTGTTTCAAGTTAAAGCATACAATAGGGAAATTACTGAAGAAAAGAAGGGGGATCTACTAGCAATGACTCCCTATCTTCCAAATGAGGAGCATAGGCAGTTGTACAGGCAGATCTGTGAGTAAAAATTGCTCCAGAATAGGAAAAAATAGGTATTGGACTTTGCACCATTCTACTCAACTGTACCCATTACTTAACCCTTTTCACAATCTGTTTTATATAATTAAATATGGAGAAATAATGTCTTTACAAACCACTATTAGTAATGAGTAAACACTGTACAATTGCTGTTTTCTATCAGTAAAAAAAAAAAAAAAACATGACACAAATATGTGTACAATTATTCTTATAGCTACATTTTTTTATCTTATCTCCAATGTTTCATTTTGGCACTTTGCACCCTTCTACTTTAAAGTATCCGATTACTCTAATTAAAATTCACATAACATATGAGTGAGTGAGAGAATAATGATTGACAAAATAATTAAGTGAGAATAATGATTGACAAAATAACTGAGTGAGAGAATAATGATTGACAGAATAAGTGAGTGAGAATAATGATTGACAAAATGAGTGAGTGAGAGAATAATGATTGACAAAATAATTAAGTGAGAATAATGATTGACAAAATGAGTGAGTGAGAGAATAATGATTGACAAAATAATTAAGTGAGAATAATGATTGACAAAATGAGTGAGTGAGAGAATAATGATTGACAAAATAACTGAGTGAGAGAATAATGATTGACAGAATAAGTGAGTGAGAATAATGATTGACAAAATAATTGAGTGAGAGAATAATGATTGACAAAATAATTGAGTGAGAGAATAATGATTGACAAAATAAGTGAGTGAGAATAATGACTGACAGAATAATGATTGACAAAATGAGTGAGTGAGAATAATGATTGACAAAATGAGTGAGTGAGAATAATGATTGACAAAATGAGTGAGTGAGAGAATAATGATTGACAAAATAACTGAGTGAGAGAATAATGATTGACAGAATAAGTGAGTGAGAATAATGATTGACAAAATAATTGAGTGAGAGAATAATGATTGACAAAATAAGTGAGTGAGAATAATGACTGACAGAATAATGATTGACAAAATGAGTGAGTGAGAATAATGATTGACAAAATAATTGAGTGAGAATAATGATTGACAAAATAAGTGAGTGAAAATATTGATTGACAGAATAAGTGAGTGAGAATAATGATTGACAAAATAATTGAATGAGAATGATTGACAGAATAAGTGAGTGAGAGAATAATGATTGACAGAATAAGTGAGTGAGAGAATAATGATTGACAGAATAAGTGAATGAGAGAATAATGATTGACAGAATAAGTGAGTGAGAGAATAATGATTGACAGAATAAGTGAGTGAGAGAATGATTGACAGAATAAGTGAGTGAGAATAATGATTGACAAAATAATTGAATGAGAATGATTGACAGAATAAGTGAGTGAGAGAATAATGATTGACAGAATAAGTGAGTGAGAGAATAATGATTGACAGAATAAGTGAATGAGAGAATAATGATTGACAGAATAAGTGAGTGAGAGAATAATGATTGACAGAATAAGTGAGTGAGAGAATAATGATTGACAGAATAAGTGAATGAGAGAATAATGATTGACAGAATAAGTAAGTGAGAATAATGATTGACAGAATAAGTAAGTGAGAATAATGATTGACAGAATAAGTGAATGAGAGAATAATGATTGACAGAATAAGTAAGTGAGAATAATGATTGACAGAATAAGTGAGTGACAGAATAAGTGAGTGAGAGAATAATGATTGAGAGATTCCTTCAGAGAAAGAATAAATGTGTATATAGAGAATATATGAATGAAATAATGAACAAACGAAAGAAAGGCACGGAGATAAATATGATGCTAATGGCGAAGGTTAAGAATGTATAAAACTTGGAAATGGTCTGAGGTCTGATTAAATGGCTGTGGGGGTTCCTAGTTTCTTGGTCACTTTTTTACTTATGGTACCGCTGTCCCATTCAAAAGCCTTAAAAATTTTAAGCTACAAGGGATAAAATAGAGAAAATAATCTACTAGAGGACATGAAGAGATAGTTGTTACAGTTGCGAGCTCACTTCTGCATGCTCAGGCCGGGACTTGAGCCGTGGACCTCGGCAACACAGCCAGGCGCTAGGCGACCGTTTCCCACGGTACGCGCTCTCACTGTGGAGGGGACAAACGCCATAATTGACATGAACACGTTCTCTAATTTTCAGCCATATATTCCCGTTTGACACAGATTAAAATTGGAGTTTTAATCAATTTATTATTTTTTTATTCATTTGAATCTGATTGCCTCGGTATATGCACAATGAAATGTTGCTGAAACGCGGCAGGCGCTCATCCCTCATAATTGATAGCAAAACTCGTAGCATCCCACTTTTCATTACAACGTTAAAAGAAGAAGTTTCATATAACATTTTTGTAAGATTCTACTGTGACCCGAGGGGAAAGATCCTCCCAAAAATCTGTATTTTAAACAGTCCCCTGGAGTACCAATTAAGAGTGAAAATTCTTCCTCTGTCTAATCTGTCCGTGGCTTCCTGCTTCAATATGTTTGGTGTAAAGAGAGAAGGGGCGAGATTCTGATTGAAGGGGGTGTTTTATTAAACCCCTTATCTGCTGTTAATGACCCTAAAGGCAGAGTGTCTTTTTCCTCCATTTATTATGAAATAATAGCTTCATTATACTGCCTTATTAAAAAACTTTCCGAAATCAGAGTCTTTGTGAAACATTGTCTAGACGGCTAGCCCAACGTACAGGGTGTGCTGATTATTAGGCTGCAATAGTAGTTGGTTTTCCACTGTTAGACACAAACAGGATTTCATTGTTTTTATTGTCCCGAAGTACGATTGTCTATTGCATAATGAAATAATCTGCCCCACAGTCGGTTTATTTACTAAATCTCGAACAGACTCTACCACAAAGAAGATTTGTCTAACATAAATAAAACAATCTGTGCCATATTCAATTAGTTTGAGTACATGCGACACAATGATGAAACTAAATTGAGGTTGATTATGTAAGCAACTTGTCAAGTTTGTTTTTAAGCAGGTATGCGGTAGTCTTCATAGAAGTTACGCAAACGTTTCTGCTGACATGAAAATATTGCAAGAAAGAAAGATTAACCTACATATGAAATGTACCGATTCAGCTATTTCAGGTTCATGACTTACATTATGTCGACATCTGATCACCTAATTGGAATAATAAATTATTATGTAAAATAAGACCTAAAATAACAATTAAATGGTGAAAAGGAGCAGATAAATAAGTTTTAAAGTTTTAATAGTTATCACGATTGGTTTAAACATGCACTAAAGCCAGACGTAAGTGCAAGTTTGAACCAATAAATTATTGAAATTTGCAATAGATTAATTAGTTTAGGAAATTGTATATTTATTATGTAAAACTACATTTGTATATAGATCTTTTGTTAAATTATTAAGTTTTGTACTTTTGTGAACTATATCAATGAATCTATCTATTCAATTAGTTCACAACAAATCGAACAGAATACGCCGTTTACCCAGTCGTTTTTTTTTTTCACCACCAATCCAACACAATCTACCCATAATCGCTTTTCCACTAAAAAAAAAAAATGATCCATAGTTACTTTCTCAGGCACTAATCCATGAGAATCTAGCCCATGTTAGCTTTTGTAACATATTTATTCCACTTAATGTCATAAGTAGAGCCCGGATGTTTGGCAAAATGCTTTTTTTACTGGGTGGAAGTAAATCATTATTTGCATAGATATAAATGTGATTTGGGGTAAATCAAAGTGATAGGGCCAATTTTTATTTCGCCTATTTTGCCTTTTTAAGGTGTTTCTTAATAATAAATGCCTCTTTTTTGTCATTTTAAAGCAATATTTCTTGTTTATTTACAATTTTCTAATTAATTGTAATGTAATGTGTATGCAATTTAAATATCTGAAACGATGACTAACTTTACTAACAATAGTAAACAAAAGTAATTTATTTCGGTGCTTAATCTGCTAATAATCATGCTTTAATACCATTGTTGTAATATGAATAATTATAGACCTCGGATATTTAGGTTAGTTTAGCATAGGTTGAAACATACGTTCTTTAATGCACCTAGTTTTAGACAATATCATCGCACGGGAGTTTCTCGTGTTGCATGCATTTAGGGTATTTGACATAAAATTGTTGCAACCTATCCTATTCGAGCCTAAAAATCCGAAGTCTAGATTATCGATAATCCACAGTTACAAATATAATATTGTCATGTCTTCACGATACCAACAATCAGCTTTATAATTTTAAACATTAAGCTCGTTCTCATAGAAGTTGTCACGTAGCATTTCCAATTGTTTGGTTTCATATTTTCAAATCTTACTGTAACAATTTTGTGTCCCCATGTTAATTTTGGTGTTCAATGTATAATCTCTAATAATTTTACTTGTACTTAAACACTCTCAATAACAATATCCCTTAATGAGAACAAAATAATGTGATTTTTTTTTTAATTCAGACACAAACCGTTAACCTGAAACCAATTCGCTGCTTCGCTGTGTGCATTTTTCACCGTTCCGAATACCAGATTTCTATTTATATTTGATAAATAAAGAGTAGTATCATCTGCAAATATATGGGAAATGCCTGTTATTATTCGGTTGAGAAGCGTTTATCATCCAGTCTGCTGTCAAAAAATCTGAAAGTTAGAATTTATAAAACAGTTATATTACCGGTTGTTCTGTATGGTTGTGAAACTTGGACTCTCACTTCGAGAGAGGAACATAGGTTAAGGGTGTTTGAGAATAAGGTGCTTAGGAAAATATTTGGGGCTAAAAGGGATGAAGTTACAGGAGAATGGAGAAAGTTACACAACACAGAATTGCACGCTCTGTATACTTCACTGACATAATTAGGAACATTAAATCCAGACGTTTGAGAGGGGCAGGGCATGTAGCACGTATGGGCGAATCCAGAAATGCATATAGAGTGTTAGTTGGGAGGCCGGAGGGAAAACGTCCTTTAGGGAGGCCGAGACGTAGATGGGAAGATAATATTAAAATGGATTTGAGGGAGGTGGGATATGATGATAGAGAATGGATTAATGTTGCTCAGGATAGGGACCAATGGCGGGCTTATGTGAGGGCGGCAATGAACCTCCGGGTTCCTTAAAAGCCAGTAAGTAAGTAAGTAACTAAGTAAGTATCATCTGCAAATAACACCACATTAGTACTTACCAGGTAAGTCATTGAACATGATTAAGAATAATAAAAGACCTAAAACAGACCCGTGTGGCACACCACTTGTAAAGATCATAGTATTAGAATATGCGTCATTGTAGAAAATCCTTTGAGATCGCAATGATAGGTAACAGTTCATTAATTTATTTTCTAATCCAGTGGTGACACCATATAATGCATATAAATTCCCACCAAAAATGCAACTAAACCTCTCATACAGTTGTTTAGTCCACAGCTGATACATATTGTGTAGCTCTGTCCAACAGAATCAGTACGGCAGAATCTTTGATATAACTTATTAGCTGTAGATGGGTCCTTATTTGTTGCTTACGGACTCACACACTGACAGACATACAAACAAGACGATTATAGCACGACTGTGTTCGCATACGCAAATTAAGCGTGACGCAAAAATGAAGGTCTAAAGTAGTCTTGGATTAAAAACAGAGTTTTAAGCTGGCAGGGAAGTCTGGAGTGAATCTGGAGTCTAGGCCTCTGCGAGCAAGAGTTCGCCGCTCCAGAAAATAGCCAGCTTTTCTTGTGAGGCAGTTACTGTATGCAAATTAAAAGCCATTTCCCCGTACTGCACTTTCCTCACATTGCTGGCTCCGTAATTTATAGACAGTATGTATACAAGACAGAATCCGCTGCCACGGCGTACATTCTGGCAGGAAAACGACCGTCTGCAATACTGAACCAATCCTCCTCCTCCCACGGCACGGAACAGTGTGTTACGCACGAAAGAATAGCAGCTCAATTCCGATTAAGCTGTATCAAACAAGAGACTTGTAAGAAAATTTTCCGCATATTATGTATAATATAATATAATATATCACATGTTATGTTATGTTTTATTTGACGACGCTCGCAACTGCCGAGGTTATATCAGCGTCGCCGGTGTACCGGAATTTTGTCCCGCAGGAGTTCTTTTACATGCCAGTAAATCTACTGACATGAGCCTATCGCAATTTAAACACACTTAAATGCCATCGACCTGGCCCGGGATCGAACCCGCAACCTCAGGCATAGAAGGCCAGCGCTATACCAAATCCGTCAACCAAGCCGACTCATATCATATATCATACCTATCATATCATATCATATCATATCATATCATATCATATCATATCATATATCATCATATCATATCATATATTCCACATTGTCATATATATCATATCATATCATACATCATATCACATCACATCATATATATCATACCATATATCATAGCCCTATCATATATCATACAATTGACATAGGCCTATAATATCATACCATATATCATATCATATCATATCATATCATATCATATCATATCATATCATATCATATCATATATACCGTATCATATCATATCATATATCGTATCGTTTTTTTTTATTGGGTTATTTTACGACGCTGTATCAACATCTAGGTTATTTAGCGTCTGAATGATATGAAGGTGATAATGTCGGTGAAATGAGTCCGGGGTCCAGCACCGAAAGTTACGCAGCATTTGCTCGTATAGGGTTGAGGGAAAACCCCGGAAAAAACCTCATCCAGGTAACTTGCCCCGACCGGGATTCGAACCCGGGCCACCTGGTTTCGCAGCCAGACGCGCTGACCGTTACTCCACAGGTGTGGACTCGTATCGTATATCATATAGCGTATCATATATCATATCATATCATATCATATCATATCATATCATATCATATCATATCATATCATATCATATCATATCATATATCGTAGCATATATATATCGTATCGTATCATATCATATCATGTCATATATCATGTCATATCACATCACATCATATATATCATATCATATCATATCATATATCGTATCATATCATATCATATATCATATCGTAGCATATCATATATATCGTATCGTATCATATCATATCATGTCACATCACATCACATCATATCATATCATATCATATCATATCATATCATATATCATATCATATCATATCATATCATATCATATCATATCATATATCATATCATATCATATATCGTATCATATCATATCATATATCGTATCATATCATATCATATAGCTTATCGTATCATATCATACCATATCATATATATATATATATCGTCCACACCTGTGAAGTAACGGTTAGCGCGTCTGGCCGCGAAGCCAGGTAGCCCAGGTTCGATTCCCGGTCGGGGCAAGTTACCTGGATGAGGTTTTTTCCGGGGTTTTCCCTCAACCCTATATGAGCAAATGCTGTGTAACTTTCGGTGTTAGACCCCGGACTCATTTCACCGGCATTATCACCTTCATCTCATTCGGACGCTAAATAACCTAAGATGTTGATAAAGCGTCGTAAAATAACCTACTAAAAGAATCATATCATATCATATCATATCATTAGACATCGGATTTTTAGGCACTAAAAATTGCAGTTTTAGGCGCCTAAAATAAGCTCAAAATTTGTAAAATTAGGCTCTATTTTAATGAAAACAGGCATTTTAGGCACATCAAGTTATCATACTTATTTCTTTCACTGAAATGTTTAGTTATACGCTAAAATACGCACAAAAAAAGTATGTTTAAACATTAAAAAAGAATACTATATTATATTTATAAACAGACCTGCACAAATTTAATATATTGAAACTAATGAAATAATGATTATCGATATCAAGATTACTCATTTTAAGTTATTGAAATTCAGTTCCATGCTCAGACTTTATTATAATTATCTGCAGAGTACATCACCAGAATTTTTTCTAAATTCTCCACAGTTATGTTAACCTTTGCCTTTTGTCACTGAGAATCATTTTGAAAGCAGAAAAACTTCTTTCAACCGAAACTGATGTGACAGGCGCAAATTTTAAATTAGGTACAATAGAAACATCAATACTTACTGGAACATTTACACTTTCCCCCGATATCACTCTTGATACTTTTTCCAACAATGAAAATCCTACATTCTTATTTAATACGTTGTCCCACTTATTTTTAACTTTTTTCCCAGTTTCGCCCAAAGCAGAATGTTTGTTCACTTCAGCTTCCTTTACTATTGCTATTTGGCTACAAAGAGATTGTTTTTCACGTTCTAATTGTTCAATACTTGCAGGTATGAAAGAAAAGTTTGATGTTATGTAGGCAATATCGTTTTTCACTCGTGAGTCATTCAGAAAATCTTTCATTGCTTTCACACACGCTGCACTATCAGTTTCAGGTAATTTATCAATAACTGTGACCACTTCTTTGAAATACTTAGAATAATACACCACTGACTGAATCCAGGTTCCCCATCGTGTAACAACCGGCTGAGGTGGGAGTAGGATATCTGGAAAGTTCTCTCTGAATATTGAAATCCTGGATGGGGCTTTACAAAAACATTTTTTTGTGTTAGAAATAAACGAATTGACAAGAGGAAATTCATTCTGGATTGTTTCAGAAACCCTGTGAAGGCCATGTGCTAGACAGGTTACATGCGTGAGGTTAGGATAAAATGTTTTAAGAAGTGGAGCTGCAGCAACCATGTATGATGCAGCATCAGTACAAAACAACAGAACTTTAGAATCGTCTATATTACCTGAGTATAAAGACTGTAGGCCTTTATTTACAAAATAAGCAATGGCTTGGCTATTCACTTTCGAAAGTTCCTTAACACATACGAGGTGTGGAATCGAAGGTCCATCAGGACTAAGTTTTCCTACTACCATATTTGCTATATACCTATTCATAGGATCTGAGGTTTCATCCACAGAGACCCATATGTAAGAATCACCTATATCCTCCCGAATGGAAGCTAAAGTTTCATTGTATATTCTGTCTAAGTAATTTTTTCTTAGGGTCGACTCAGATGGGATATTTTGTTTGCAGTATTTTTGTAAAAACTATCTTAAAACCGGATTTTCAATTGCATTCCAGGGAATGTTAGCAGCAACAAACGCTCTGGTTAAATCAGCATAGAAATTGCTGCTGAGATTGGATGAAGTAGGCTGTGTTAGTAAAGTTTGTTGCAGTTGATTTTTCTGCTGAGCTTTAGCCTTATGAGCCACTCCTTGCACATGCTGCTTTAGGTGGCACTTCTTTTCTTGCGAAATCTAAAAATGTAAAGTAAACTGAATTAAAATAAAATCCTAATTGTTGTATTGCCGTATTTCTATCACAAAGTTAGTGGGTTCGAACAATCAAAATTTTAATGACCTGCAAATACTTTAACTATCGGAATTTAAAAGGTTAAAGTGTAGTGTTCTTAAAAAGAATTATACCTCAGGATAGCTCAGTCAATGTATAAATATTATAGGCCTACTCATTAAAATTAATAGAATTTATATATTTAAACTATTGTTACATACCTGTTTGCTACAAATCTTGCAGAATATTATTTTTCCATCATAAGTGAATTCTGAATATTCTGTTAGCCATTGCCGGATCAATATAGATTTTGCACTTATATTTTTCGGCATTATCGCGTTAAACTTCACAGGAAAACGTCCTACCGCTCAAAACTTCTCAACATAAATAAGGTGAGGGAAAGAGCAACTGTTAACGAGCATTCAAATGAACCATTGTTATTGAGATTCAATTGGACAAAAATACAAAGTTCCACTTATTGTTGCATTTCCTGGTAGTGTTAACACTAGGAGGGCCATTCTTTTAAATATTTTGTAACGGTTTACCCTACTAATTCGCAGTTTTACGACTTTTCATAAATATTTAAAAAACAATCTTTCTCCAAAAATTGTGATTTTATGACACTCTGAAGGGCAGTACAGCTAATCGGTTTCAGACCGAAAACAGTCATTTTTATAGTATAGTATATCTCTGAATCGGTAGCAGCACATGTTGTGATTGTTGCCTGCTTCAAATCTAAGGTTGGTTCTTTGTCGGCATTTATGCCTCCAAACATGTTAAATTCAGTGAAATCTATTGCGAGTGTCGTGAGATTCAAAACATTTTGTTTCCTTCATCAATGGTTTCATGGCCGGTGTGAACCAAACTTTCCACTTTTTAAATGCCTTAAATTTCGCAGTGAATGCATGTATAAAGTATAAAAAGTAAGAGTAAAATGCGAAACTTTACAGTGAGTTAGGCATTTTTAGGCGAATATTAACAAATTAGGCTCTAATAACCGTTTTAGGGCATTTTAGGGCACTATAAAACTCTTTGAATACCTTTCAATTTCCATGAAACACAAATATTAATAATTATTTTTATTTTTCTCCTAAAGAAACAAAATAGGCATTTGCCCTAGAATCCGATGTCTGCATATCATATCATATCATATCATATATAATATCTTATCATATCATATATTTTATTTCATAGCATTATATCATATCATAATTTTATATAATATATTATACAGGGTGGGCCATATTGAACGGATAAATTTCAAGTGGATATTTATAGGCACAGAAGGAGCACACTGGAGAAGCGCTATGTGTAACTCATAACCAACTTACAGGAGTTCAGCACTATGTTCATCGTTTGAATACCATATTCCCTACATGGGCACCACCTTGACGAGAACATTCTTGGACTGTCTTAGTCATACTCTCCATAGTGTGGTGCATCAAATAGTAGGCAGAATGACTTCTATCTTCCTCCGGATGCTTTCTTCGAGTTCAACAATCGTATTGGGTCTCGTGGTATAGACCCACACCTTTTCCTTTAGGTAACTCACAGTCCGATTGGGTTAGGTCCGGGCATCTTGGTGGCCAATATCACCTAATCTGGAAACGAGGCGTCTAGGAAATTGTCGTCGAAGGGTGGCCGTAGGCACTTAACCTGTATGACCAGTGGCATCATCCTGTTGCACCCACATGCCTGTAAGACCGAGCCGTCTCGTTTCCGAAATTAAAAAAGGTGAGTAACATGTTGACAATTCTCTCAAAACCAGATAACAAAAGAATGCAATGATGTAGGAATTTTATGTTAAACTGTGAATCATCTCCCTTTAAGGAGAGGGTATAGCTAAATATGGCAAAAAGCAATAAATTAAAAATAATCGTTTGAAATACTCTCTGATATTACAGACGTGGACAAATTATTAGACTAAAACTTTTTCTTGGAAACGTACTACAATTCGTCATATCAACTATTAGTATAATTCACAGAGTCTCTGTTGTTGTAAATATGATTGTTTACATCTTCTGGTACATTTTTACAGTGGTTAAGTATATTTATTTCTGGCTATGTTGGTTATACTGCAGAAGTTATTCTCCCATGGCCTGCAAGAAGACCGGACATGAACGAAATTGAAAGTCTGTGATCTATACTGAAGAAGAAAGTGAACAAAAAGAGGCTTACAACAAAACATGGACTCATTTAAGCACTGTCTGACATCTGGCGAAATGATCCTGATATTCAAAGAAAGTGTCAAACTTTGGATTCCAGCATCCCTAACAAAATCAACGTGTTAATAAAGAATAGGGGAATGTTAACAAAATATTAATAACCTCACGACTCAATTATCTGTTCATAATTTCTGTGCAAAATACATTTTTGTTTATTATTTCTACCGATAAATAATTTGTCCACGTCTGTATATGAAAAATGCATTACATGAAATACAGGGACATCACTTTATTTTTGCTTCAATTTTTATTGTACCTGAGTTTTTGAATGTACTTCACTCCCACCCCCTCTTATACTAGTAAACTTCCAACCGTTCTCCACACAGAACCGAGGCTGCATATGCAGTACTGAGTTAGTGAGTATAGTACGTTCCAGAAATATGTTCGCGTTTTCCAGTGACGAAAGAGCTTTCAATATTGAATCATATTATCGCACAGGTACTGTCGTCCGTTTGCCTACGTCACATCCCGGTTTCCCCCACCCTCCACGCCCCTCTGTAAAGTCTAGTAGCTGGGCTATCTTAGCTCTTTTCTGAAAACATTAATTTCTGTTAGAAATTGGACGTCTACGTAATATTACACAACTGTTTAATATAACTTAAATAAAAGGGCCTCGTTAAGTAATTGACTGTCACGTGATTTCCCCCCTTTTTACGACCCTGCGACAAAACCACTTGGACGGACAGTAGATAGCATGTCTGAGTAATTTTATCTTTTCGGATCGGGTAGAAGTGAAGATTGAATTTACAGTACGTAAGGTACACTTTTATAGAGTAGGTACAGAATTATTTCAACATGAGTTACTAGTACGAAGGACGAGCCAGGTAATTGGAATTACGTACAATAGCCTATACTGCGATAATATGCACATTAGAACTGAAGCCTGTATCGAAATGAACGGCTAACATTTTCAAAAATGTGTTTAAATATCCATATTATGATTATTTTTCAATTTAACTTCATTCTCTCTATTGTACGCTAATGTGCTGTAGACAGTATAATATACACTGCATAATGAATACGTCCACATGGACAGCTCAGTTCGTGAATAAAAACACTCATTGTTAATACTGTACTGTATTTTGATTAAACAAGAACCTAATGAAAATTATCAAACTCAAAATGGCGATATTTCCTAGTTTACGTAAATGGATGAACTAGTTTTCTTCCCTCCTATACCTAGTGAAGTGATTTGTTTGTATTTTACGTCAGTATCATCGAACTCCAGTCGTGGAAGGGGGTAAGTTAATCCGAAGGTATAGCCAGGATAATATTAGAAATGTTAGTAAAAATAAAATAATGTCCCTGTATAACAAGCAATTATGGCTTTGTCGAGAGCTGCGATGTCATTTACATTACTTAAATCAGAAAGGAAAACTCTTTATGGAGAGGTTGGTAGCTCTGCACATGGAGAAAGCGATCTAGCCTCCAACTGATGCATGTGCTGGCAATTACAAAGCTGCTGTTTACAAGGAAACAGTTGAGAATCAATACCTTCCGCGTTTCCTCCCCGTAACGGATTTCACAACACGTAGGTATCGCGGATTCATTCGAACCTTTATTTCCACTCTGCGATCTGCGAATCCTAACCTGCAAACGCCCTCACACTGCGACGCTGATCGCATTCAAGCGACTTTAATGTGACGTCAGATAATCAAAACCGATCCGTGTTCTGAGAGCTATTTGGTGGGACAAGTTGTTATTGCCAAACGTTACATCAAGTCAGGGACAATGCATAAGTTAAAACATGAAACAAATGAGGTTGGAAACCCAGGTCATTTTATAATTATTTAATTGGCTATCCTATTTCTCTTTTCTTTTCCGTTGCTATGGATATTTATTCATTCTTTCAATAAAGCCATTTTAGTATTGAGTTAAATTTATTAAATAATAGTAATATACGCTACAAGAGCGGTATGTTGACGTTTTCATGGTCGAGGAAAAGATTGAAAAAGCGAAACGTAGTTGAGCTTTTTTAATTTCCGAGAACATGAAAACAAAACATACCGCTCGTGTATCGTACATTATTTTGTGCGAAGATCGTTTATTACATACCTGAAAGACGAATTTCTAATTAGTTGCAACGAAATCTCCATGTTGGTTTCTGTTTAATGACGGCAACTTCGGAACACCAAAATATCTTTCTTCAACATTGTTGCTATAAAATGTTTTCTGTGTTTACTATACTCCAGCAGGCCGTGATATACGTCTGTCTTTTTTTCCCCCAGTCTATAAATGCGAACTTAAAACAAACGGTAAGGTTATGTAATGATTTATTTTTCATTTTAATATTTTAACAATATTATTTATATAACATATTGCAGTAATAACATCGGCATCTGGAATCTTGTTGATTTTTTCACGGCTTCCTTAATGTTACTTGTATCAGGAATGCAATAAGTTTCGTGGAGTAGTAGACTTTACTTAATTTTTGCAAATATTTAAAAACAATAATTAACATTGCAATTTAGGTGAAATTGCAGTGGTAAGTTTCCAATTTATAATTATTACTATGTTAAACGTCTCTAAAAATAATATGTTAAAAGCCTAAAGCAGTAAAATGAATGTCGCGCTTAAGCGGTAAGAAGAGGGAAATTGTTATGTGTGTTACGTTGGGAATACTGAATGTGGTATTTCACACTTACCGCGTATTGGTTCTGTGCGGAAAACAAGCAAATACGCACGATCTCGCACAAAATAATTAATTGTGTACCCACCAGACTTCAAGTGGTACAAGGTATACAAACAAATAACCGAAGGGAACAAGTGAACAGAATAATTTTATAAACAAAGAAAATGAAAAAGGAAAAGAGAAAGATTGGGGAGAAAAGGAGAAAAGAAGAAATGTAGAGAAAAATGGAGGGAAAATAAAGAGAAGATGAGAAAAAAACAGAAAATAAGTGAAGATGAAGAAGAAAAGATATATAAGATGAACAGAAATGAGAAGAGAAAGAAACAGAAGGAGAAGGCGAAGAAAATAAGGGGAAAGAGAAAGAACACGCCAGGAAAATGAGAGAAAAAGAAGAGAAAACAGATGGAGAGAAGAAAACAAAAGCTGAAGATCAAGAGAAGAGGGGAAAAAGGAATAAAATAAGAGAAAAAGAGAATGGAAAGGAAAAACAGGAGGAAAAAGAAAGAGAAGAAGAGGAGGAAAGGAAGTGAGACTGAAAGCAAAAGCAGATAAACAAGAGATCAGAAGAAGAGAAGAGAGAAAGAAAAGAAGATCGTGAAAAAATGAGAATAAATGGAAGAGAAAGGTGAAGAAA
>NC_091120.1:192518126-192655626 GCF_040183065.1 Periplaneta americana | reverse complement strand
GACAATGAAACGAACTTTAATGAAAAGAGCCCGGAAAGAAACAATATTGAAATTTTATAAGACAATGGCAATACCATTGTTAACATATGGAGCCGAAAATTGGAAACTGACCAAACAACAACGTAGAAGAATAGAGGCGGCGGAGATGCGATTATTAAGACCTCTTGCTGGTTACAGATTGAAAGATCAGAAGAGAAATAGTGAAATTCGTTAAGAGTTACAAATACAAAGTCTTGTTGACTTCATAGACTCTTCTAGACAGCAGTGGTACCAACATCTGATGAGAATGGACATAAACCGCACCTCTCTACAGATGTTCCAGTATCAACCAGTTAGTAGAAGGGATCTTGGCAGGCCCAGAAAGAGATGGAAAGAACAGTTCTGATTTCCTGGAAATGGAACAGGCCTAAGGGCCTAAACCATAATGTATTTGATGATGATCTTTAGGAAAATAACAAATTCCATTACTTAATTTTAAGTGAAATCCGACACGCAGCTTTATTTTCCTTTCTCACGGTTATTTCCTCCGTTAAATTCGATGAAGAAGATCATACGTAGTGGGAATTCCCCATGATACAGATAAAAATAATTTATATCTAGAACAAATTTAAATGTGAACTCAGGCCAATGTTCGAGGGAAGTAAGAGCTATACAAAGAATTGAAAAAGAAAGCAAAGAAGAAAAGAAAAATGCAAGAAAGAGAGATGGCGGAAAGAAGTAGGACGAAAGGGAGAAAGATAAGAAATTATGGAAAAGAAGTGAAAAGTGTAAGGAAAAAAAAGAGAAAAGAAGCAAGGAAGGAGGGAAAATAAAGGAAAAGGAAGAGAGAAAGGGAAAGGAAGGCAGAGAAAAATGCAAACAGAAAGGGAGAAAGGAAACGAAAAAAGAGAGAGAAACAGAGGAAGTGACGGAAACAAAAGAGGCGGAGAGAAACAGAGGACATGACGGAAACAAAAAAATAGAGGGAGGGAGAAATAGAGGAAGTGATGGAGGCAAAGTAAGAAGGAAAGAAAAAAGGAGAGATAGAAAGAAGAAAACGAGAAACAAAATGGATAAAGAAAAACAAAATGAAGAAAGAGGAATACAAGATGGAGAAGGAAAGAACATAAAGGCGTAAACAAAATTGTGAGAGATAAAATGAAGGAAGAGACAAACAAAATAAAGAGAAAAACATGGATGAAAAGAGGAAAAACATGAAGGAAGAGAGAAACATCGTGAAGGAAGAGGGAAACAACGTGAAGGATGATGGAAGCAACATGAAGAAATAAACAACAGGGCGGAAGAGAAAACAAAATGGAGGAAAATAAAACAAGATGGAGGAGAGATGTTATGTTTTATTTAACGACGCTCGAAACTGCAGAGGTTATATCAACGTCGTCGGATGTGCCGGAATTTTGTCCCGCAGGAGTTCTTTTACATGCCAGTAAATCTACTGACATGAGCCTATCGCATTTAAGCACACTTAAATGCCATCGACCTGGCCCGGGATCGAACCCGCAACTTTGGGCATAGAAGAGCAGCGCTATACCAACTTGCCAACCAGGTCGACTTGGAGGAGAGAAAAAAGTATAGAAACAAAACGGAGAAAGAGAGAAACAAAGTAGAGAAAGAGAGAAAGAAAACAGAGGAAGAAAGAAGACGGAGGAGGAAAAAACAAAATGGAGAAAGAGAAAACAAACTGTAGGAAGAGAAAACAAAATGGAGGAAGAGAAAAAGAAAATGGAGGAAGAGAAAAACAAAATGGAGAAAGAGAAAAATAAAATGGAGGAAGAGAGAAACTATGGGAGAAGACAGAAACTGTAGAAGAAAACAGGGAGTATGAAAGAAGACACAAATTAATAGAGAGAAAGAAAAATAGAGAAATAAAATGGGGAAGAGAATCAAAGCATAGGATGAGTAGGATGAGAGAAAGAAAACGGGGGAAGAGAGAAACAAAATTGATGAATAGAGAATAAGAAGAAAAGAGACACAAAAGAGAGAAAGAGAGAAACAAAACGGAGGAAGAGAAACGAAGAGAGAAAGAAAAAACAAAGAGAAGAACAGAGATACAGAGAGGAAGAGAGAAACATAAACAGAATGAAAAAAAAACAAAACAGAGAAGAGAGGAACAAGGCGGATCAACAGAGAAATAGGCCTAAGACGAAGAGAGAAACAAGAAAGAGAGAAGGAAAGAAAGGAAGAGAGAAACAAGGCGGTAGGATAGAAACGAAAGAGTGGAAGATAGGAATAAAAGAGAGGAAGGATGCTGGAAAGAAAAGAAAGAAGCTTTAATGTTACGGTAGGATTTCTTGTTTCACTCGGGTAGTTAATTAAAATATAGTGAAGAATAAATACACGAATGATGCTATAATTAGGGCTAAAAGGAAGAAGAATAAGTATGAACTAGAAGGAGATTACATTAATAAAATAATGGTAACACAGGAACAAGAAATAGAAAATGAGTGATAAAACAAAGAGTATGAAAATAAATAGATAAATGAATAAATAAATAAATAAATAAATAAATAAGTAAATAAATAAATAAGTAAATAAATAAATAGACAAAATGAGCGATAAAGTAAAGAGTATGAAAATAAAAAAATACATAAATAAAATAAATAAATAAACAAATAAATAAATAAATAAGTAAATAAATAAATAAATAAAGACAAAATGAGTGATAAAGCAAAGAGTATAAAAATAAATAAATAAATAAGTAAAGACAAAATGAGTGATAAAGCAGAGTATAAAAATAAATAAATAAATAAATAAATAAATAAATAAATAAGTAAATAAATAGAGAAAATGAGTGATAAAGCAAAGCGTATGAAAATAAATAAATAAATAAATAAATAAATAAATAAATAAATAAATAAATAAATAAGTAAATAAATAGAGAAAATGAGTGATAAAGCAAAGAGTATGAAAATAAATAAATAAATAAGTAAATAAATAGAGAAAATGAGTGATAAAGCAAAGAGTATGAAAATAAATAAATAAATAAATAAATAAATAGAGAAAATGAGTGATAAAGCAAAGAGTATGAAAATAAATAAATAAATAAATAAATAAATAAATAAATAAATAAATAAATAAATAAATAAATAAGTAAATAAATAGAGAAAATGAGTGATAAAGGAAAGAGTATGAAAATAAATAAATAAATAAATAAATAAATAAATAAATAAGTAAATAAATAGAGAAAATGAGTGATAAAGCAAAGAGTATGAAAATAAATAAATAAATAAATAAATAAATAAATAAATAAATAAATAAATAAGTAAATAAATAGAGAAAATGAGTGATAAAGCAAAGAGTATGAAAATAAATAAATAAATAAATAAATAAATAAATAAATAAATAAATAAGTAAATAAATAGAGAAAATGAGTGATAAAGCAGAGAGTATGAAAATAAATAAATAAATAAATAAATAAATAAATAAATAAATAAATAAATAAGTAAATAAATAAATAAATAAATAAGTAAAGAAGTAAATAAATAAATAAATAAATAAATAAGTAAATAAATAGAGAAAATGAGTGATAAAGCAAAGCGTATAAAATAAATAAATAAATAACTAAATAAATAAATAAATAAATAAGTAAATAAATAGAGAAAATGAGTGATAAAGCAAAGAGTATGAAAATAAATAAATAAATAAATAAATAAATAACTAAACAAATAACTAACTAAATATATAAATAAATCAAATGAACAGACGAGAAAAAAATGTAATTGAGAAGGTCAGTAAGAAACAAGGAAAATGCTGTGTAAATAGTGTTTTAGTACCTGGCACAGAATGTGTCGATATATATCCCATCCCGCCCAATAATGTACGATCTGCAACGAGTTCATTTTGGCCAATTCTGAGGGAACCGTAACAGGTCTATATTTTTAACCTTACCCGAATTGTGACGACATGACAGTGACAATGAATAATGACTATGGTAATTGTGGTAACACGATGGTATTCCGATAATGCAACCCGCAATAAACGTTTGTCGCCCGACGCCGCATTCCACCCCCGCCTGCCCAGATGACGCGATGACCATTCAGTTCATTTATTCGTATAGTCCTGCGGCGCTTTTTCCTGTGGAGACAGGGAGGGAGAAAAGAAACTTAATGCTTATATAAATTAAATTTTCTCCAAATGAGTAAACGAACTAGGTGCGGAGAGGGTAGTTTGCACCCTTCCCTCTCGGAATTACACGGGGTAACACTCTTAATTTTCCATAATGACGCGAGTGCCAAGATTAAAACACGGTTTCGACATTACCGCCCCCCCCGCCCCTTTCAGTTATTACTCCGCACCCGCTAAACACGCCAGCTCGGGAATTTGCCTAATTCCCCCTTCTTCCAACTCGCATGCGTCGTCAACAGAAAAGGAACTCTTTATTTATTCTTTCAGAACGCACCTTACTGTATTTTACGACTCGGATTTTATAAAATTCCGTCCGGGCAACAGCGTCTTATGTCACACTAGGCACACTGCCTCTTAAGAGAGCAAGCCTTGATTTCTGATTTAAACGAGTATGTTTTTTTTCAGACAAATCCAGCAAAATACAAACCTTACCTAGTTAGAAGGAAAGAAAACACCATTATTATTATTATTATTATTATTATTATTATTATTATTATTATTATTATATTATTATTATTATTATTATTATCATCGTCATCATCTTGTCAGGTTACTTATTACCTTTAAATCGCCCTCAACATTTGAGTATCTCCGTCAAAGAACGTGTTGTAAGTCACATTGTTTTTAACAATTTGTAATCATTTTTTAAATCCCTTATATATTCTAGAAATTAATGACATCACTTCAATATTATTTAAAGTGAACTAACCTAACTTAACATAACATTCGTAATCGGAGTCAAGTCCTGGTGAATTCGAACTGGAAAGAAATTCTGCTTTGATTCGGAATCAGTTCTGAAAGGAGTCGGATTGAGTTCTGGGTGGTGTCGGAATCAGTTCCGTGTGAAGTCAGATTCAGTTCCGGATGGATCCGGATTCAGCTCTGGATGGAAAAGAATTCAGCTCTGGGAGGAGTCGAATTCAGTTCTGGGTGAAGTCGGAATCAGTTCTGGGTGGAGTCGGATTCAGTTTAGGTGGAGTCGGATTCAATCCTGGGTGTAGTCCGATTCAGTTCTGGGGAAGTTGGAATCAGTTCTGACCTAAGTCGGAACCAGTTCTGGGTGCAGTCGGATTCAGTTCTGGGTGGAGTCGGATTCAACTCTGGGTGGAATAGGAATCAGTTGTGGGTGGACTCGGATTCAGCTCTGGATGGAATAGAATTCAGCTCTGGGAGGAGTCGAATTCAGTTCTGGGTGGAGTCGGAATCAGTTCCTGGTGGAGTCAGAATCAGCTCTGGGTGGAGTATGATTCAGCTCTGGGTGGAGTCTGATTCAGCTCTGGGTGGAGTATGATTCAGCTCTGGGTAGGGTCGGAATCAGTTCTGGGTGGAGTCGGATTCAGTTTAGGTTGAGTCGGATTAAGTCCTGGGTGTAGTCTGATTCAGTTGTGGGTGAAGTTGGAATCAGTTCTGGGTGAAGTCGGAACCAGTTCTGGGTGCAGCCGGATTCAGTTCTGGGTGCAGCCGGATTCAGTTCTGGGTGGATTTTTTGAATCAGTTCTGGGTGATGTCGGAATCAGCTCAGGGTGGAGTCGAAATCAGTTCTGGGTAGAGTCAGAATCAGTTCTGGATGGAGTGGGATTCAGTTCTGGGTGGAGTTGGAATCAGTTGTAAATCGAATTTGAATAGGTTGCCATTAGAATCTGAATCAGCACTAATCTTATTTTGTATATTTAATAATATTCTGATTGTATAAAACTGTTTATCGTCTGTATTCCCCAGTAGCATTTCTGTGGAGTTAAAAATGTTACAAACTTCTATGATGTGTAATATGACTTTCAATAACATACAATCGTATACTTCGCTTAGTGTACAAAACATATTGATGGAATAGCGGTCTATGTTGTCCGTCCGATAGTAAATTTATGAGCGTGATTACGATGTAACATTTTTGTTCCTCCTGCACAGTTAGCAGATTGTAACATAGACCGTTATTCGGCCCAGCGCTTCAATTGTTTTATATGAAACATTTCATAGCGTGTTTTGGGAAAGCCCATTGATTTAATTCCCAATATGCTCAGCCACTTTAAGAGAGCAGTGTATTTTGATAATAAATGATTGAAAGAATTTTAGTTTTGTCCTTTAAACGTGCAGAAATTTGATCTGAAAAAAAATGTAATTTTTTAAAAGTCCTTTTCAGAACGTAAATAACGAGACATAATAAGAAAATAATAACCAGAAGTTTTTATATTCATGAGCAAAGGACGTCTTATGATAACATGGAGTAAAGGGGGAAGACAGGCCAGAAATAATAATACGAGACGAGAAGATATTGTTAGGGGGCCGCCACGAAGCAGGCAGTTCGCTGGTCTGTGAAATGCACGCAGCGGTTCGTCTTTAAAAACCGCCGCCGCGTATGAATACAAATGCAGGTCTGGCTTAGCCCGCGTCTCTGCGACCGATTACACGTATTTCCTGTGTACGCGATGCAGCACGTGGCAACCTGCAACGCCATGTTCACCTTAAACTCCATCTCTACTACCACAACCGGTTCCATCCAGAGAACTGCAGAATAGGACTTATAACCGGTTTAGATTCTACCGATCAGAGAACTTTTTTTTATTTATTTTTTTTTATTTTATTGGGTTATTTTACGACGCTGTATCAACATCTAGGTTATTTAGCGTCTGAATGACAGTGGCGTAGCATGAAATTTTGAGCAGGGGAAGCTAACTCAAATTGTCTTCCGCGTACATATGAAATAACGTATTGGAAAAATATAGTCTTAAAGTAAATAGTAGTCATGTCAAGTCAGCAGTCCTAAGATTGGTTGGAACCTCGTAAGTAACAACAATAAGACATCACCTCAAATGGAACGTAGTAAATTATGATTTCATGGTTTACATATATCTCTAACAAATAGACACGTATACGTATAACATTAGCTCACTCCCTGTCATACTTAGAGAAATCACAATATTAACGGTCAATAAATACAGTTAGTAACTACGTAAGTATGCGTCTGTCTTGGTTGTGTCCTTCACTGACAGCAAGGGTCGTTTGTTTTTTAAATCACACTTTTGTTCATAAGTCAGTCTTGATAATGGAATTGTCCTAAAAATTCAAGTAAATTAGTGTCAGCAACAGTTATTTCACTCATTATTTATTACATCGGTCACAATGAACACTAAACACTTCAACTGAGCACAACTCACGAAAGGGATAACTCGGAAACTAAATTCTTTTCAGTGTTAAAGCTAGCTTCTTGCGAGCCTTGCAACCAGGGTAGTTTGTTAGAAAGAGATGGAATATCTGCGGGGTGGGTTACACAGAAAAATGAGGGGATTGGAAGCTGATGTGTGCAGGCTTCATGTTTACTGCTGCATCACAAATCATCCTGAGCTGCCGCATCACAATATTTAACGCGTAAATAAAAATTGTATTAAAATTAATAAATAATTTTGTTCATAAACTGCAGGTTCGTTATGAAATAATTATTAACAGGGGAAGCTGAGCTTTTTAGCTTACATTCACGCTACGCCACTGTTGAATGAAATGAAGGTGATAACGCCGGTGAATTGAGTCCGGGGTCCAGCACCGAAAGTTACCCAGCATTTGCTCGTATTGGGTTGAGGGAAAACCCCGGAAGAAACCTCAACCAGGTAACTTGCCCCGACCGGGATTCGAACCCGGGCCACCTGGTTTCGCGGCCAGTCAGAGAACATTCGTCAAGGTCGGGCATCCGATTGAATGTTCGAATTTCAACCGGTTAAGGGGAGAGGATGGTATTTTTTTAAACTTTTTTCCTATTTGGTGTAAAATATTAATTTTTTGTATGTAGAGAGCTCATATCTGTGGCAACTCAACCAAATAAAAATATTTTGAAAAAAAAAATTATTTGGGAGCCCAAATTTGAAAAAAAATATATACCCAATGCAGGATTGTAGCCTACTAAAACCGATATATCTAAACCTTTTAAAGATGGATTCAAACAGTTTTTTGCAATGTATTTGCAAAAGCATGTCTACAAACTGTCTGTAACAGAATTTTGATATTAGTCCCTACGTTTGTAAAATAAACAATTAAAATTTAATAACAATTTTCTGATTTCCGTTCTTGCAAACAAACGGACGTATTATTTTAAATGAAATCAATTAACAAAATTCTGTTACAGAGAAAAGTTTCCTAATAGTCTAGAGAATGTGTATTATAAATTTCATGCATGTATCTTTAATAGTTCAGAAATTATATCCATTTTTGTCTGGCAATGTAGAAAAAAAAATGAATTTACTGGAAACCGATAAAAGCGGGCGTGTGATTTAAAAATCCATAGCGCAGGAAGTTAAAAAATGACGTCTCAACATCTGATAAGAGCACAAATACCCACAAAATGTTATACAATGCATTCCACACATATCAAAGGATATTTTAAAGAAAAAAAAAATTGAAAATTTAATTTACCGGAAACAACAATAAAAGTGGGCGAGTGATTTAAACATCCATAGCGCAGGAAGTTCAAAAATGACGTCTCAACATCTGATAAGAGCACAAATACCCACAAAATGTTATACAATGCATTCCACACATATCAAAGGATATTTTAAAGAAAAAAAAATTGAAAATTTAATTTACCGGAAACAACAATAAAAGTGGGCGAGTGATTTAAAAATCCATAGCGCAGGAAGTTCAAAAATGACGTCTCAACATCTGATAAGAGCACAAATACCCACAAAATGTTATACAATGCATTCCACACATATCAAAGGGTATTTTAAAGAAAAAAAAATTGAAAATTTAATTTACCGGAAACAACAATAAAAGTGGGCGAGTGATTTAAAAATCCATAACGCAGGAGGTTTAAAAATGGCGACTCAACATACGATAAGGGTACAAATACTCACAAAATGTTATGCAATGCAATGCACACATATCACAGAGTATTTTAAAGATATTTTTTTGAAAATTTACTCATTTTTCACCAAAAAATACCATCCTCTCCCCTTAAGAGGTTGAACTGGCGCGTACGGAAATGAAGAATGGGAAAGCAACAGGAGTTGATGGAATCCCCATTGAGTTACTGGAATGTTTTGGTGAAGAGAAGAAGGAAACTCTGTCATTATGCAACGAAATATATGGGAAAGACAACTGGCCTGAAGATTTCACAGAGACAGTGTTGCTTCCGATATCGAAGAAAAATAATGCCAAGAAATGTAACGTGTTCCGGACTATCAGCCTGATATCACACTCGGCGAAGATTCTCCTGCGAATACTGAATCGACGTTTACATTCTAAGATAATAAAACAGTTGGAAGAAGAGCAGTTTGGTTTCAGGAAGGGAAAAGGTACGAGAGATACAATTGGACTGCTACGAACAATCGTCGAAAGACACCCAAAGAAGAATAAAGAGGTATATATAACATTTGTACGCAACGAAATATATGAGCAAGGTGACTGGCCTGAAGATTTCACGGAGACAGTGTTGCTTCCAATAACGAAGAAAAATAATGCCAAGAAATGTAACGAGTTCAGGACTATCAGCTTGATATCACACTCGGAGAAGATTCTCCTGCGAATACTGAATCGACGTTTATATTCTAAGATGGAAGAACAGTTGGAAGAAGAGCAATTTGGCTTCAGGAAGGGAAAAGGTACGAGAGATACAATTGGACTGCTACGAACAATCGGCGAAAGACACCTAGAGAAGAATAAAGAATTGTATATAACATTTGTACGCAACGAAACATATGAGCAACGTGACTGGCCTGAAGATTTCACGGAGACAGTGTTGCTTCCAATACCGAAGAAAAATAATGCCAAGAAATGTAACGAGTTCAGGACTATCAGCCTGATATCACACTAGGCGAAGATTCTCCTGCGAATTCTGAATCGACGTTTATATTCTAAGATGGAGAAGAGCAGTTTGGTTTCAGGAAGGGAAAAGGTACGAGAGATACAATTGGACTGCTACGAACAATCGTCGAAAGACACCCAAAGAAGAATAAAGAGGTATATATAACATTTGTACGCAACGAAATTTATGAGCAAGGTGACTGGCCTGAAGATGTCACGGAGACAGTGTTGCTTCCAATACCGAAGAAAAATAATGCCAAGAAATGTAACGAGTTCAGGACTATCAGCCTGTTATCACACTAGGCGAAGATTCTCCTGCGAATACTGAATCGATGTTTATATTCTAAGATGGAAGAACAGTTGGAAGAAGAACAATTTGGCTTCAGGAAGGGAAAAGGTACGAGAGATACAATTGGACTGCTACGAACAATCGGCGAAAGACACCTAGAGAAGAATAAATAAGTGTGTATAACATTTGTACGCAACGAAATATATGAGCAAGGTGACTGGCCTGAAGATTTCACGGAGACAGTGTTGCTTCCAATACCGAAGAAAAATGATGCCAAGAAATGTAACGAGTTCAGGACTATCAGCTTGATATCACACTCGGAGAAGATTCTCCTGCGAATACTGAATCGACATTTATATTCTAAGATGGAAGAACAGTTGGAAGAAGAGCAATTTGGCTTCAGGAAGGGAAAAGGTACGAGAGATACAATTGGACTGCTACGAACAATTGGCGAAAGATACCTAGAGAAGAATAATGAAGTGTATAGAGCACTTGATCTTTATTGGTATCCATTTCAACTCCTACTTCGTCTCTCAATTTCATAATAAGATACAGGTTTTGGTAGTCGAGATGAGCCTGATTCCAAACACTGTAAATTTTTTAAATTAATCTTAATCCATTATATGCTTCGAAATGAATAACAATAGGCGTTTAGCACGTGAGGTGGTGTGTACAGACGCTCTCGACGCATGCGCAGTAAAGGCATTTAAGTCGCTTGTAGCTAGAGAAAATGAAGGGTTGCATTCTACTTGCTACCAGCGGGCTAGGTAGCAATCGACCGAACAGCTTCGTCTTGCACGTCTCCATTGCGTAACGTTTAGGCATTCCTTCTAGCAAGGCAAACCAGTCACGCTACCGGCGTCTTTTACGTACCCTTACGTTTGATAACCTGTGACTGAGTGAATAATACACCTGCACCTCTCGATGCTACAAGGAAAATTACGAACAGAGAAACAATCTAATCAGGTAGAAAATGCGTAAAAAAATACAGGGGAAAAAACTGTTCATTTTACAAAATTGTCTGCGGAAAACTTACTTTCTCACTTGACTATCCTAGCGATACCAGAACTATCACTAGGACGATCATCATAACCACTAGGACCTAAAAAAACTACACTCATAAAACTATAACAATTATAATCACCAAAATCACCACTATCACTTCCGTTATCACCTTCACCACTCCCACTACCAGCACTACAACACATGTATGTACTTCAGCAAAGTTGAGGATCGTACGACGAGAGAGAGAGCAAACGAAAGACATTGAAATGTTAAGAGAAAATCTATATTTTATAAGGTACAGACAATAGCTGGAGAGAGTATATATTATTTTATAATTACCAATATCCTGAGTAGGCCTACATCAGGTAGGCCTAATTTGGTGGGTTACCAACAGGGTTGAGAAAAACCCGGGTATTTAAAAAAATACCCAACCCAGTGGGTTTTACTGGGTTTTTATGGGTTTTATTGAATTTTTCTCTAATGGGTATTAAATAGTTCAATTTCGTGACTAAGTGATTCAGAACACCAACATATTCTAAGAACTACTTCATGAGCAAAAACTGGTAAATTAAATAAGCAAAGATTGGTAAATTATTATTAAATATTCTTAAGTTGGCAGCCTGCCCTTCCACTATCTTGCTAATATGTTAGATCCAAGATTCAGAGGGGCAAGAATAACTGCAGATCAAGAGGAAAGTGCAGAAAATTGGCTCACAGAGATTCATCCAGAGTGGGTGACAAGTGTTATGTCTTTTAGGATTGCTGATTCTGATTATTTTCCTGCTACTATGTTTTCTGACGCAGTTGTACAACAGTTCAGTCCAAAAAATGGTGGAAAATAATGGAATTGAAAACAACAAAAAAGGGGAACTTGCCAACAGGATTTATTAGCTTTGTGAAAAGTTTTAATTTCTTGCCCTGCCAGCACTGCATCCATTGAGAGCATCTTCTCCACCTATGGGCTTGTTTGGTCAAAGTTAAGAAATAAGTTAGGAGAGGAAAAAGCTGAGACATTAGTGAAGATCTACAGATTTCTGCATGTTAAGGACTGAATTGTGATGTAGTTAATATTAATACCATTCTACAATAAAACACCGTGTTGATGAAAGTAATTTTTTCTTTATAATGAAACATTACCTAATTAATAACTTCTGCTGACAAATTGTTATAGTAAATAAATATGATGCACCTTTTTGTAATATTTTGTATGTTGATTAAATTACGAGAAATAAATATATGGGTTTTTTGGGTTTTGTGTCGGGTTTTATTGAAGGGTTTTTTTTTTAAAAACCCATATGGTTTTTTTGGGTCGGGTTAAATTACAACAACCCTGGTTACCAAACTCTTTAAAACCTGGAAGTTGTTTTTTTAAATTCATGGGAAAGGAATACTGTTCAAAGAAATTAAATGTAAATATTAAAATGGATCCATATATTTCACAAAATACTGCAGAATGTCACAAAACATGGGTTATTAATGTTATTATACCATCTAGTCTATCAGAGAAAAATGGAATCGAGAATGCTTTCCAAGAAATGCAAGGTAATACAGTACACAATTTTGCATCGTAGTAACAATTTCCAAAATATTAAAATCTGGATGTAGGAAATACAATAAGTGCGATGTTTAAAAAATGAATGCATTTTTGACGGAACCTTACCATCACGTTCTACTAATTATTTCGGAATATGTATGGTAAGACTTTCCTGTGTTAAATTTCAACGTACCTCGTTCACATGTTTCGACCTATTTATGGGTCATCTTCAGAACTGGTTGTTGTTAGTCTTGGCGCCACTTGTTCTGTTTCCTGTGAGGGTGTGTTCCTGTGGTATAGTGTAGAGTCAAAGAGTGTGTGCCTTTTGAAGTTGAGTTGTGTGTTGAGAATTTCGTTGGGGTGTGTTTTTGTTTGTATATTTCATATTGTTCTAGTGTGTTTAGTTTCTGGTTTTTTGGTTGGATGTGCAGTATTTCCATGTCTGTGTTGATGTCTCTGTGGGTGTGGTTAGCATTTGTGATGAGTTCTGCATATGTGGAGGTGTTTTGTAATTTTGTTATGGCTGTGATGTGTTCTTTGTAACGTGTTTGAAACGATCTGCCTGTCTGTCCTATGTAGAAGTTGTTGCAGGTGTTACATTTGAGTTTGTATACGCCTGTGTGATTGTATTTGTTCGTTTGTGTTGTTTGTGTGTTGAGATGTTTTTGTAGAGTATTATTTGATCTGTATGCGATGTTGTAATTTAATTTCTTCAATGAGGTTGCAATCTTGTGTGTGTTTTTGTTTTCGTATGTCAGTGTGATGTATTTTTTATGTTCTTGTGTTTGTGTTGTATTCTTATGTTTTTTGTGATTATGTTTTGTCTTACGTATTATGTTGTCTATTATGTTAGGGTTGTATCCGTTTTCTTGTGCTATTTATTTGATTGTGTTAAATGTTATGTTTTATTTAACGACGCTCGCAACTGCAGAGGTTATATCAGCGTCGCCGGATGTGCCGGAATTTTGTCCCGCAGGAGTTCTTTTACATGCCAGTAAATCTACTGACATGAGCCTGTCGCATTTAAGCACACTTAAATGCCATCGACCTGGCCCGGGATCGAACCCGCAACCTTGGGCATAGAAGGTCAGCGCTATACCAACTCGCCAACCAGGTCGACTATTTGATTGTGTCTAGCTCTTCGTTGTAATCTTGTTAAATATTAAAATGGATCCATATATTCCATAAGATACTGCAGAATGTCACAAAACATGGGTTATTAATGTTATTATACGATCTAGTCTATCAGAGAAAAATGGAATCGAGAATGTTTTCCAAGAAATTCAAGGCAATACACAATTTTGCATCGTAGTAACAATTTCCAAAATATTAAAATCTGGATGTAGGAAATACAATAAGTGCAATGTTTAAAAAATGAATGCATTTTTGACGGCACCTTGCCATCACGTTCTGCTAATTATTAATAATTATGAAACTGTATTTAATGCAGAGTACATGTTTCGTGTGACGTGATCCATTACGTCAACTGACAGACCAGACCGTGTGTGTCCCCAAGCGCCTTTCATTTGATTACGATAATGACACTGAAAAGCTGAAACCTCGAAACGCTTCAAGAGAATCGTTCTGTCCTATTCCCTTTAACAGTATTTATAACGTTAGATTAATTTCAAAGGTCCTAAATTGAGTAGCGTGGTGTGTTCTCACGTCAATTAATTCCTATTTGAGCTGCGTAATCATTACAAAATTATCAGCGGTAATGCCTAATGGCGGATCGCAGCGATATTGTCGTAGTGCCACACGCCACTGCCACGTAATCAATAATGCTACAAGGGCGGTGGGAGTGGGAGAGTGTTTATGTGTGTTCAGTGGCGTAATGACAGGCCGCCTGTAACTGTATTATTAGCACGGTGTAATTGATATCGCAGTTCGAGTCTTGCAGTGCGACAAGCGAAGTTAATTACAACCAGAGTTGTTCTGTGTGCCTGGCCGGAAATGAGCACACACGAGGCGCTGTGTTCAAATATCCGTCCGCCAGATCTCGGAAGCAATTAAGTGAATTATAATAGGAGAAATGGGCCAATAAATTACCACGGATAAGGAGCTGTGTGGAAGTCACGGTCGCGCATTCGAGACCCGAGTGGTTGTCAATGTGAAGTGTTGTGTTGTGTTGTGTTCTATGGACGTTCACTGTCACCGACAAACGAGCTTTACAATGTAACAGACAGTAAGGCTAGGCTGGGGATTTTCAAGCGATGTAAGGGGAGAAGTGGAGAGAAGAGAAGAAGGACAGTACAGAAGGAGAAGAGAAGAGAAGAGAAGAGAAGAGAAGAGAAGAGAAGAGAAGAGAAGAGAAGAGAAGAGAAGAGAAGAGAAGAGAAGAGAAGAGAAGAACAGTAGTCTACAGAAAGAGAAGAGAAGAGAAGAGAAGAGAAGAGAAGAGAAGAGAAGGGAAGGGAAGGGAAGGGAAGGGAAGGGAAGAGAAGAGAAGAGAAGAGAAGAGAAGAGAAGAGAAGAGAGAAGAGGAGAGGAGAGGAGAGAAGAGAAGAGAAGAGAAAAGAGAAGAGAAGAGAGAGGAGAGAAGAGAAGAGGAGAAGAGAAGACGGGAAGAGAGAAGAGAAGAGAAGAGAAGAGAAGAGAAGAGAAGAGAAGAGAAGAGAAGAGAAGAGAGAAGAGGGGAGAAGAGTGAATACAGAAGAGAAGAGGAGTGAAAAGAGAAGAAAACAGAAAAGAGAAGAGACAAGAGGGGAGGGTAGAGGGAAGAGAAGAGAAGAGAAGAGAAGAGAAGAGAAGAGAAGAGAAGAGAAGAGAAGAGAAGAGAAGAGAAGAGAAGAGAAGAGAAGAGAAGAGAAGAGAAGAGAAGAGAAGAGAAGAGAAGAGGAATGGAGAAAATGGAGAGCAGAGGGTAGAAGAGACAAGAGAAGGGAGAGTGGAAAGAGAGAAGAGAAAAGAAAGGAAAGGAGAAGAGAAGAGAAATGAGGAAAGAAGAGAAGAAAGAAGATTAAAGAGAAGAAGAGAAGGAAGGAGAATAAAGAGAAGAGAGTAGAGAAGAGGAAAAGAAATGGGAGCAGAGGATAGAAAAGACTAGAGAGAAGAGAAGAAGAAGAAGAAAGAGTAGAGAAGAGAAAAGAAGATTAGAAGAAAGGGTAGAGCAGAGAAAAGAAAAGAAGTGATGAGAAGAAGAAAAAAGAATAAAGGCGAGAAGCGGATAAGAAAGGAGAGTTGAGAAAAAAGAGTAGGGGCGGGAATAGACCAAAGAATGGAAGAAGAGAATAAGAAAGGAGAGCAGAGGAGAGTAGAGAACAAAAGAGATAAGTGAAGAAAGGAGAGCAGAAGGTAGAAAAGGAAATATGAGGGGAAATGAGGAGAAAAGTAGAGTGCTTCATCGAGGGGAAAGTGTAATGAAAGTTTTGTTATATTTAAAATGTAGAATCACCTCTTAAATTTTGGAGCAGAAGTTACCATCCACGCTGTATACATTAATTTTGGTAAAACAGTGTATAAAGTATACCAAGATGGTACAGATACAAAAGATGATTACAATTGGCCAAAGTTATTCTCACTAATAATTTTTAAACGTTGTAAAAACACAACTGTAAGCAACAATTGAAAAATCATGCTCTTATTTATGTACTAGCCGTACCCGTGCGCTCCGCTGCACTTGTTAGAAATAAATATAAAGTAATTATATAATTAAAATAGGTCCAGGGAACATTCGTGTTTCATAGAAGGATAAATCGTTTAATATGTCACTTAATTTAAATTGTTATTTAAATAATTAAAATGCGATCATTTGTAAATGAATATACAGAATAGCCTATCAAGTTTTCTGTGCATAAGAAGCTATTTTAATCTTACCTGTGCTCGATTCACTCACAAGTTACTGTAATAACATTATAGCATTATGTCCATCTAGAGAAACTACACTTTCCAATGGTGAAATATTAATTAATTATACAAATCGGTTAATTTAGTTTCCGATATTACTTCATACAAACACAGAACCATTGTCTGTACGCTAAGTTTAATACTCGTAGCTTTCGATTGTTGTTGTTCAAGGTCCCTTATAGACGAAGTCATTTGTTTTTATTTAATTGCAGCGTCTTAGATGGCGTTATTTTAATTTTAAAACTCATTTATCTATTAAATATCAGTTCTATCAAAATGTTGCATAGAATAAAACTTATCGGAAATCATTAAAAAAAAAAAACTTTTGTTATGTAACATTTGTTACAAAAATCAATAATAAGGCAGATATTTCAATTTATTTAATTCAAACCCCCTTAAAACCCCCCTTTTAAATAAAGTATTTTGAATGTCATATAGCCTAAAATCTAAGTTACAACGAACTTAATTTATATTCCAATTTTCATATAAATCGGTTCAGCCATTATCGCGTGAAAAGGTAACAAACATCCAGACAGAGAGACAGACAGACTCACAGACAGACAGGCAGACAGACAGACATACAAAGAAACAAACATTTCAAAAAAGGTATTTTCGGTTTTAGGATGGTTAATTATACATGTTAACACCAATAATTTTTGGAAAATCGTAAATTACCAGAAAAATTTTGGCTACAGATTTATTATTAGTATAGATATTAGCTAGTAGAAGGGAAGTTTTGGCCTATATGATTTCAGAAACATGTTTTGATTAGAGACGAGAGAGAAATTTAAGGCGTAGCTTGGGGATGGAAGGGAGCGAGACTATCCTTCTTGAATTCAGAATTTCTCTGCAGAAAATGTGATCTATTTTAAGCTATTTACGACGACTTTAACTACAAATTAATGTATCACTTATTTTGAGTCATTCTGAGTAAATCTAAATTCAATCGGCAAATTGTGTTAACTGATAGGAGACACCACATGGTTGATACTTTAAAAGAAATTCTCAACGCGAGAGAAAGTTATTTGACTGGACTATGGCCGCCATTACATCTCACAATTTCTCTGGAATAGAACCTCGTCCCCTTTGTGCAGAAATCGGCAGCTGACAAAGAGATATATGACTGGGTCACTGAGAGGAAGGTAGATTTCATCAAATTTGCCATGATCCAGCACTGGACATTAATCAGAGCAGACAGTGAAAGTTTCGAGAGGGTCGGCTTTAAGGGAATCCTATAATGCGAACTAAGATATATCAGCGGCAATATGTATGGCTCGGCGTTTGATTCCCGGAACAGGTGATACATCTCTCTTCGAAATGACGGAACGACTTGCCAAAGGGAAGGCCTACTACTGTGTGTTCGAAGTCATCATGTTATAAATCAGTGTTGTCATATAAGCGATAAATAACTAAATCTATTTTCAAGAAGTGTCGGCGACAAATCTATAAAATAAATTAGTGACCTTTCCTACTTATTTTTTTGTTAGAGTAGCGACAAATGTAGACGCGTTTTATTCTTGAATTTAACCCTTAGGTTTTGGAAAACAAAAGTTTTCTCCCACGGAAATTTTACTTGAAGCAAGTAAAGTGATCGGTTTGGAAGTAAATCCCGAAAAGACAAAGTATAAGCTTATGATTATATCTCGTGACGAGAATATTGCACGAAATGGAAATATAAAAATTGGAGATTTACCCTTCGAAGGGGTGGAAAAATTCAAATATCTTGGAGCAACAGTAACAAATATAAATGACACTCGGGAGGAAATTAAACGCAGAATAAATATGGGAAATGCCTGTTATTATTCGGTTGAGAAGCTTTTATCATCTAGTCTGCTGTCAAAAAATCTGAAAGTTAGAATTTATAAAACAGTTATATTACCGGTTGTTCTGTATGGTTGTGAAACTTGGACTCTCACTCAGAGAGGAACATAGGTTAAGGGTGTTTGAGAATAAGGTGCTTAGGAAAATATTTGGGGCCAAGCGGGATGAAGTTACAGGAGAATGGAGAAAGTTACACAACGCAGAACTGCACGCATTGTATTCTTCACCTGACATAATTAGGAACATTAAATCCAGACGTTTGAGATGGGGAGGACATGTAGCACGTATGGGCGAATCCAGAAATGCATATAGAGTGTTAGTTGGGAGACCGGAGGGAAAAAGACCTTTGGGGAGGCGGAGACGTAGATGGGAGGATAATATTAAAATGGATTTGAGGGAGGTGGTATATAATGATAGAGATTGGATTAATCTTGCACAGGATAGGGACCGATGGCGGGCTTATGTGAGGGCGGCAATGAACCTTCGGGTTCCTTAAAAGCCATTTGTAAGTAAGTAAAGTTTTCTCCCTTCTTATGGCTTAATGAAACAAGTACTTCAGTGGTTGAATTGAAGTGTTGTAGTAAAGAATAGCTGCATCGTACATCAGGTTATGGGTATTTTTCTAAGAGTCACATCACATCTGACAATATTGTTAGTGAGTAAAATGCATATTTATTATTATTATTATTATTATTATTATTATTATTATTATTATTATTATTACTATTTAGTCTATATAACTCACATATACATATTATTGGAAGAACGAAGAAAGAAATTACGACAAGAAACAAAGGAATGGACGAAGAAAGGACGAATTAAAAGAAACAAACGAATGAAAGAAAATAAGAACAGATGTCAAGAGGTGAACGGATAAACTAAAAAAGGACGAATGGCAAGAAATAAAAGGATTAACGAAAAGAGGACGAATGACAAACGGATTTAGAAAAAAAGATGGATGACAGGAAACGAACAGATGACAGAAAAAGAGACGAATGACAACAAATATACGAAATAACTAAGAAAGACCGGAGAACAAGAAACGAACAGAAAAGGACGGATGACAAGAAACGAACGGATTAACGAAAAAAACATAGATGACAAGAAACGAACGAATGAATGGATGAGAAACGAACGAATTAAAGAAAAAAGGTCGAATGACAAGAAATGTAAATATTAATGTAAAAACGAACGGTTGAACGAAGAGACACGGATGACAAGAAATGAACGGATTAAGGAGAGAGATCGATGACAAGAAACGAATGGATCATCGAAGAAAGGACAGATGACAGAAACGAACGGATGAACTAAGAAAGGACGGATTACAACGGACTAATGAAAAAAGCAACAATGACAAGATACGAACGGATTAAAAGGAAAGAGGAACTATGACAAAATATGAATGGATTAAGGAAAACAGGAACTATGACAATATACGAACGGATTGAAGAAAAAGGTAACTATGACAAGATACGAAGGGATTAAGGGAAAAAGAAAATATGACAAGATACGAACGGATTAAGGAAAAAGGAAACTATGACAAGATACGAAGGTATTAAGGGAAAAAAGGAAAATATGACAAGATACGAACGGATTAAGGAAAAAGGAAACTATGACAAGATACGAAGGGATTAAGGGGAAAAGAAAATATGACAAGATACGAACGGATTAAGGAAAAAGGAAACTATGACAAGATACGAAGGTATTAAGGAAAAAAGAAAATATGACAAGATACGAACGGATTAAGGAAAATGGAAACTATGACAAGATACGAAGGGATTAAGGGGAAAAGAAAATATGACAAGATACGAACGGATTAAGGAAAAAGGAAACTATGACAAGATACGAAGGTATTAAGGAAAAAAAAGAAAATATGACAAGATACGAACGGATTAAGGAAAAAGGAAACTATGACAAGATACGAAGGTATTAAGGAAAAAAAAAAAGAAAATATGACAAGATACGAACGGATTAAGGAAAAAGGAAACTATGACAAGATACGAAGGTTTTAAGGAAAAAAGAAAATATGACAAGATATGAACGGATTAAGGAAAATGGAAACTATGACAAGATACAACCGGATTAAGGAAAATGGAATTATGGCAGGATACGAACGGATTAAGGAAAAAAAAAGAAATATGACAAGATACGAATGTGTTAAGGAAAAAGGAAACTATGACAAGATATGAACGGATTGAGGAAAAGTGAAATTATGACAAGATACGAACGGATTAAGGAAAAATGGAATTATGACAGGATACGAACGGATTAAGGAAAAAAGAAATTATGGCAAGATACGAACGGATTAAGGAAAGAAGGAACTATGACAAAATACGTATGGATTAAGGAACTATGACAAGATACGAAAGGATTAAGGAAAAATGGAATTATGACAAGATACGAACGGATTAACGAAAAATGGAATTATGACAAGATACGAACAGATTAAGGAAAAAAGAAACTATAACAAGATACGAATGAATTAAGGAAAAAGCAACTACGACAAGATACGAAGGGATTAAGGAAAGAGGAACTATGACAAGAAATGAATGGATTAAGGAAAACAGTAACTATGACAATATACGAAAAAGGATTAAGGAACACAGGAACTATGACAAGATACGAAAAAAGGATTAAGGAAAACAGTAACTATGACAATATACGAAAAAGGATTAAGGAACACAGGAACTATGACAAGATACGAAAAAGGATTAAGGAAAACAGTAACTATGACAATATACGAAAAAGGATTAAGGAACACAGGAACTATGACAAGATACGAAAAAGGATTAAGGAAAACAGTAACTATGACAATATACGAAAAAGGATTAAGGAACACAGGAACTATGACAAGATACGAAAAAGGATTAAGGAAAACAGTAACTATGACAATATACGAAAAAGGATGAAGGAACACAGGAACTATGACAAGATACGAAAAAGGATTAAGGAAAACAGTAACTATGACAATATACGAAAAATGATGAAGGAACACAGGAACTATGACAAGATACGAAAAAGGATGAAGGAACACAGGAACTATGACAAGATACGAAAAAGGATTAAGGAAAACAGTAACTATGACAATATACGAAAAAGGATGAAGGAACACAGGAACTATGACAAGATACGAAAAAGGATTAAGGAACACAGGAACTATGACAATATATGAAAAAGGATTAAGGAACATAGGAACTATGACAATATAGGAAAAAGGATTAAGGAAAAAAAGAAACTATGACAAGATACGAAGGGATTAAGGAAAAAAGGAAATATGACAAGATTCGTACGGATTAAGAAAAAAGGAAACTATGACAAGATACGAACGGATTAAGGAAAAAAAGAAACTATGACAAGATACGAAGGGATTAAGGAAAAAAGGAAATATGACAAGATTCGTACGGATTAAGAAAAAAGGAAACTATGACAAGATACGAACGGATTAAGGAAAAACGGGTATATGGCAAGAAACGAACTGAAGATCAGCAAACAACCGGCTGAATGAAGGGGTAAACAAAGTAGTGAAAGTAGGAATGAGGAAGTACATTAAAATGAATACATAAATAAAGCGTAAACGAAGCAACGAAAGAAATGGAGAAATGGAAGAAGAAATACTTGAATTAACACGAACATAAGTAAAGCAAGGAATAGAGTAGTAACTCCGAAGGGAATGAATGCATGGAAAGCAGACGCCACACAACCACGACGCGGAGCTGTACCGGCTCCTGTCCGCGTCCCTTTAGCTGGATACCCTCCACCTTGCCGCCGCACGGGGTGCCGAGAATTATTTATTGTTAATTTGCATTTGTATCTGCAGCGCCCCGCATATTGCAGGTCGCGACATCCGCTAAATCACGCCCACAACTCTGTCAAGCTGCAATTCAAATGACAGATCCCAAGGTTCGTGTAGTTAGCAAGCTTCGTTACGAAATTGATAGTTATACAAGAATCAGTTGGTGTCTATAAGCAATTCCGCTTCAAATTAAAGCATTAAATATGCATCGCTAGAATACATGAGAGTTTACGCGGTGCACACAATAGTTAGGACACAGTTTTGACGGTTCGTGAAGAGTAAGAGATCGAGAGTTCAAATCCCAAAAGCAGTAGGGGAGAAGTGGGGTACAGTGAGACAGGGAGAACAGTGAGACATTTTTTACTAGATGGTAAATTTTGATGTTGAAATATTTGTAACAGTGGAGTTTTATGTTGCATAAGTAAAGTAACAGTATTTTCATACTGGATTTGATTCTAGGTATAAAGGTGAGTGATGAAAAAATAATTCGTAATTTTTCACTCTAGAAGTAAAATTTTGGCTTGTGTTTAATGAAGGTTATATTGGATATACAAATTAAATAGAAATATGAATGTTTTGGTACCTAATACTGTGGTATTTGACGTTATGTTATGCAAAGTTTCGTCTTTCTTGTTTTGATTTTCAAGTGATAGTGCCATTTTTAAACGAACTATGCGTAAAGGGAACAGTGAGACATGCTATTGAAGGGTACACTGAGACGTCTCACTGTTCCCAGTTACCAATGATTTGCAAAAATAAACTGTAATTATATTACATTTACCGGTAACTAACATTAAAAATAAACATACTAGTAATCAATTTAGGAATTATAGCTTAAAATAACGGGTGCATTACATTTTAATGGTTTCTTAAATAAAAAATTATTCACAAAATTAAAAAATATATTAAAAAATAATAAAGAATTAAATTAAATTCTTATAATTATAAGCTTTGTTGTCACCAAAAATTCGTTTTATTGTTTAGCAAAAGTTTGAAAAGTCATGGAAAATTCACTTTTCCAAACGTTCCAGATGTTTCAATGGTTTCGAAGTAAGACATCAAAATGGTTCTAAATAAGTCTACAGAACATGGCAAGATAAAGAGACAGCAAGCTTTCTTTTCTTTTGAAATAAATGTAAATCATTTCAATGTCCGTTAATAGACACTGTGGTGTCTCACTGTACCCTCCTGAATGGGAACAATGAGACATTTGCATTTTTTTTTTACAAACACGCATTGTATATTACATCCTTTATCTATTAACATTTCTGTTTATGTATTATTGTACTCCATGTTTTAATGTATATTTCTGTTGCACTTGATTTTAAAAATACTTGAAATTTCACGTGTCTTAATATTTTGTGTCTCACTCTACCCACTACTCCTCTACAGTGAAATCTGGGTTTTACGTAAGTAAAGGGGGATAATTTAAATTACACAAACTCAGAACTAGTATAAATAAGGACTGAATAGAAGATTGACAAGAAATCAATTTAACAGAACATAGAGAACTAGGAACACTTTAGGATTCTTTTAACTTGTCCAAATATGATTTAATCAATACAAATAAATGTTTAAAGTGGCTTTAGAGGTGACGATAAGCAACTAGTCAGCCTTTCCAGTTGTCACGGAGGTTACATTTGTACTATTTTCAAACTCTATATATTGAAAATGAAATGACTTTTGTGAACTTTTATTACTAGAATCAATTTAGAAGATCAGTATCATTTTACAGAAAAAAAGTTGTTTGAATAATATTTATTATTATTGCAGATAAAGCAAAAAACCTAGTTTCCGAAATTGGCAGAAGTTTGGTGACTGTTACTGGAGACCCTCACTGCACCAATTATCTACGGCAACGAATAGCAATAGCCATCCAACGCGGAAACGCAGCCAGCATTTTGGAAACCTTTCCAGACGCCAATTCTTTGGATGAGATTTTCCTTATTTGAATATTTGAAAGCAAGACAAGAGTGAAGTACGAAGCCTTGTAGAATGAAGATAAAACTCCACTCACGGTAAGAATCGAACCACGGACCGCATCGTTGGAAAACACACGCAATATGTATAGAGTGTAAATAATTCTGTTTCAAAATATGATATATAATTATTAAAGTGTTGAGTAATATAATGTAACTTTAATACGTACATCTTCTAGATATTTAGTTGCTTGATAAATTAACATAAGAAAAACATAAAAATTGTGTACATTTCATTTTGTGTGATGTCAAATTAATAAAAGAAAAAAAATAAAGAAAATGTTCCGTCATGGATGTTACAAGATTTGTGAACTCACTTCACACCTTATTAACAAAAAGAGTAAAACTCAGGTCTATGCCTCAAGCAAAAAGAGATTCATTCTCGTAGTGTCCATGTGAAAGCTATGCAAATCTCATGGCATCCAATTAGTCATCAAAACATAATCGGTAAATATTTTATAGCTCTTTCTTTCATGTCACGGATATCACATTTTGTCACGGAAGTTACAGATGAATTAATGTCTTTCATTTTTGGAATTTCAAAACAACTGTGGCATTTCTAAGTCAAAATATTGACTTTAACTCTAAGATTAATTGTTATTAACCCAAACTACTTAAAATAAATGACAGAAGTAATATAGAGCAGAGTAAAGAGTTCCTTGATCCTGAAGCTATAGAATTAAGAGTGCAGACTTTCAAAATATTTCTTCAACAATAGCTCCTTGAAAACCATACATTAACAGCTGATCTCTCTATGAATAAGTGCTGCAAACTTCAGGGAAACAAAAAGTACCTATTACCCTAGATCATATATGTAACAGATAACTCCTCGCTACGTTAAAATCGGCAGCACTTTGAAGAAAACAACCGCCAGGATCGCTACCCGTCCGCCGTAAACGAACACGAGATGGCAGCACAGTCGCTAATGCAATTCAAATGGGAATTATGACGTGACTTCTTATGTAACAACTAGATGGCAGCGTAGTAAACCTGACAAAAGTTGTTAACCTCAAAGCCTATAAGCCCGACATATCTGTTACATATATGATCTAGGCTATTACCTAGCCAAGACCACTTAGATTCAATGCCCATAAAACCTTTTAAAATATTTTCCCTTTGAAAATAAAAATTAGAATATTTAAATTTAGAGCCTTATCTATGTCTTACACTAATGAATAATAAACAAATATTTTCAAAAATACTTTTTCATTGGCATTTCCAATTTGCCCGAAATGACTGTAATATGAGTAGGCCTAAATACAGGAAGGATGATGGCGATAATGTCAAGAGAATCACTATTTAGAAAAATAATTTCAAAATGGAATAGGTTTATAACAAAGAACCCATTTAAAACTGTGATTATAAAATTCACCAATGAAGAACTGAAATGCAAAACAAGTTATATCCCCAGAAATGTTTTCTCAGAAACGAGGAAAATGTTTCACACAATGTATTTACAGTGTATTTTATATTTTTTATTTCATCCAATTCCTTCTATAACAACAAGATTTTAGAGCAAATATTGGCCTTCAATATCCTTCCACTATCAAATTATTTAACTTCAAAAGTGGATGTAACTTGACTTGCACAGATCTGCATAATATGTAACATGTTTTGCACTTAATCGCGATGAAAGTGATAATAGCTTTGAACTAACTAGTTCTGTAAAATATTTATAATAATATGGTTATCAATGTAAATTATACATATTATTATTTGAATAATATTTCACAAAATTACTGAGAATTACAAGATTATTTAAGATTGTCTGCTGATATTTCTATAATAATGACTGATTTACTTCATATAATAATAAATAATTTAGTTTCAAAACGTCGTAAGTCCGAGGTCCATGAGGTAGATATCACCATTTCCAAAGAAACGAGTTCTTTGAAAAACAGTGTCACGATGTGAATATAATTACAAGAAAATAAAAAAAACGTCATTCCTGAGGTTTTGCATTACATGGATTTACTTCACTTTGAAAATAAGCTCTTCAATTATATTTTTAAATTGTTGAATGCAATTTGTGCAGGGAAAATTGGCTTCGTTGATATCTTGTACAATTTGGAATATTTTTAATGCTTTCTTCTCTATTTTATTTCATGATGAGAGGGTTAATACATCGTGCTATTATCAGTTGCATATATACCTAAATAAGATTTTTTGCGATTTTTTTCGCCATAAATTGTAAAAATTATTTATTTTTACATAAAGGATTACCGGTATTATAGAAAAAAAAATAACTTGAAATGATAAAAAAAAGTGCTAACGGCAGATTTTTTTTCAGTATGATAATCTTGCATGAAACATCTAATAAATTTATTTAAAAAAATGTTACGAGGAAAACGGGTTTGGAATATTTACGTTACGGGAAATGAGAGACGAACTTACAGAAGATGAGAAGTTTTGTCCGTATTTAAATGGCCAAATCAGCTGACAAAGTCTCATGTTTCAGATCATATCTCGAAAAGTATTAGAAATATATAAACATTTTTTTCATTGAGAAACGCCCATTCAATACAAAGAGAAAAAAAAACTTTCGGCTTTCGAAGTATATACGTCGTCTTAATTCAACACATGAAGAAATATAAATAACAACAGCTATCATAAATAGAAAGCACCTCAATTCTACAAGCTATTGTTGATGACGCTTCCTATCTACTCACCCTTCTGTGCAACCGGGTAGTAACAATGTTCAAGCAAACTTACCTGAAACAAAGGAAAAAATAAACATTAGCATAATCTATAGACCTACAACAGGAATTCGTTTAGGATAATTCTTGAAAATATTTCCTGTGTATAATGTGTATATAAAAATTTTCAACACCGCATGCTTATTGCAACTTGGCTAATGAAATTCACAGAAAGCTGTATAATTTAAGGAAATGATAAGAAATAAATTTTCCACGATTATTTGTACGTGTATATTGGGGATCATCAGTGCGGTTTTAGGCGTAATAGATCAACTATTTTTTATTCGACAGGTAATGGAGAAAAAAATGGGAGCATAAGGGCACAGTGCATCAGTTATTCATAGATTTCAAAACGGCAAATGACTCAGTTAAGAGAGAAGTTTTATATGATATTCTTATTGAATTTGGTATTACCACGAAACTAGTTCGATTAATTAAAATGTGTCTCAGTGAAACATACAGCAGAGTCCGTATAGGTCAGTTTCTGTCAGATGCGTTCAATTCACTGTGGACTAAAGCAAGGAGATGCACTATCACCTTTACTTTTTAACTTTGCTCTAGAATATGCCATTAGGAAAGTTCAGGGTTACAGGCAGGGTTTGGAATTGAACGGGTTACATCAGCTGCTTGTCTATGCGGATGACGTGAATATGTTAGGAGAAAATCCACAAACGATTAGGGAAAACACGGGAATTTTACTTGAAACAAGTAAAGAGATAGGTTTGGAAGTAAATCCCGAAAAGACTAAGTATATGATTATGTCTCGTGACCAGACTATTGTACGTAATGGAAATATAAAAATTAGAGATTTATCATTCGAAAAGGTGGAAAACTTCAAATATCTCAGAGCAACAGTAACAAATATAAATGACACTCGGGAGGAAATTAAACGCAGAATAAATATGGGAAATGCGTGTTATTATTTTGTCATCTAGTCTGCTGTCCAAAAATCTGAAAGTTAGAATTTATAAAACAGTTACATTACCAGTTGTTCTGTATGGTTGTGAAACTTGGACTCTTACTTTGAGAGAGGAACAGAGATTAAGAGTGTTTGAGAATAAGGTTCTTAGGAAAATATTTGGGGCTAAGAGGGATGAAGTTACAGGAGAATGGAGAAAGTTACACAACGCAGAACTTCACGCATTGTATTCTTCATGTGACATAATTAGGAATATTAAATCCAGACGTTTGAGATGGGCAGGGCTTGTAGCACGTATGGGTGAATCCAGAAATGCATAGAGAGTGTTAGTTGGGAGGCCGGAGGGAAAAAGACCTTTGGGGACGCCGAGACGTAGATGGGAGGATAATATTAAAATGTATTTGAGGGAGGTGGGCTATGATGATAGGGAATGGATTAATCTCGCACAGGATAGGGATCGATGGCGGGCTTATTGAGGGCGGAAATGAACCTTCGGGTTCCTTAAAAGCCATTTTTAAGTAAGTAAGCAGTATTTGAGATAAAAATGAGGAAAAAGTAAACTATATTGCCTCCAACTGAAGCTAACATAGCATGCGCCTACACTGGCATAACTTGTAACACATCTTGGTGTGGGTTATAATCAGCAATATATCTCTGGTGGGGGGGAGGGGATATTGACGCTGTGTATTTAATCATGTCATCCAACATATAATCCGCTTTTGCCCGCACCATCACGGTACCCTAACTACGTGTAATTTGCACCAACACACGGTAATTTATGGATCGGAGGGTGCTGCAGTAAGTAAGTGGAAGGGGGACAGTAGGGGAAGTTAAAAAAGGGAAGGGGGGAGTTCACAGAACGGAAGGGAGATATAACTAATTTCAACTGCACATGGATTCGTCACCGTTGAAAACTATGCCCTGTTAGCTGGTTCAACTTCAAACCGCACTTTTGCTACGTATACTTAATGTATTTTCTCTAATTTCACACCCCCTCCCTTCCAACGATCCTTCAGTCTGTCCCAACACAGACCTGCTCCGTATATTCACCCCTATACTTTACCCTCAACCCTCTTCTTTTTTTTTTTTAGTTCTTTCTTACATATTACCTACCTTTTTTTTCGTTCCTTAAATTTTGTAAGTTTGCCAAAAGTCGTTAATCTTCTGTACTCATTTCGGAACGAATATCCACTTAGTTCCCTCAAGTATTTCTTTCCAATGGCATAAATAAAGATGTGTGGGAAATATCATAGCTATTAATAAAAAAGAAAATAAAAAAACGTACCATTAACCTCATGTGACGTGTTTTTCAAAAGGAAAGATAATGATCCATTACTTATTATTCACTGAAATTACTAGTTCCGTAATTTACTGTTAGATTTCTCGAAATTTCTGTTAGTTTTCTAATATTTTTTTATTTTGCAACGCTTTAACAACTGCGATTGTTGTCTAGTGTCTGAGTGAAATGAAGGTGATAATGTCAGCGAAATGAGTCAAGGATCCAGCCGAAAATTACCCAGTATTTGCTCTTAATGGGTTGACGGAAAACCCTGGAAAAAACTCAACCAGGATTCGAACCCCGGTCCGCTCGTTTCACGATCAGACATGTTAACTGTTACTCCACAACGGTGGACTCATTCATATTTAAAAAGGTCTGCGCTGTATGACGGCTACACAGCACAGGCAAGTGCAATACATCACTCAGTTTCGGGACTGAAAGTAAGCTTTATTGTATACATCTTGATTACACAACTTTTAACACTGTATCACTTCGTAATATGTATGATAAGAACTTTGTGTTAAATATTAACCACACCGGCGTATACAAACTCAAATGTAACACCTGCAACGACTTCTACATAAGACAGACAGGCAGATCATTTCAAACACATTACAAAAAACACATCACAGCCATAACAAAATTACAAAACACCTCCACATACGAAGAACACATCACAAATGCCAACCACACCTACAGAGACATCAACACAGACATGGAAATACTGCACATCCAACCAAAAAGCCATAAACTCAACACACTAGAACAATATGAAATATACAGACACACGAAAACACACCCCAACGAAATTCTCAACACACAACTCAATTTCAAAACACATACACTATTTGACTCTACACTTCGAACGCACCCACAAAGGAAACAAGAGGCGCCAAGACCAACAACGACCAGTTCCGAAGATGACCGAAAATAGGTCGAAACATGTTAACAAAGTACGTTAATATTTAACACAAGAAAGCTCTTATCATACATATTCCGTAAGCTTTAGTGGTTTCAATGTTCTGCACTGATCCGTTTGAGTATGGATAATATTATGATTAAAAGATGGGAGTTTCCATATATGACAATCAACAATGCATAATCTGAAAGGACAAATGAAAATCGTATATGACTAAAATGCCTACTACAAATCAACAGCGGGCACAATGTGTTCTTTGGTATGCTAAATTTGAGAGTGTTAAAAGAGTTCAAAGGGAATTTCGATGTGAGTATGGTGTGCGTAATGTACCTAAATACGATTCCATAATGTTCTGGTATCGAAAATTTGTAGAAACAGGTTCTGTGTTAAAAACATGCAGGAGGTCGCAGGCGAAACCCAGTATGAGAACCAGCTATCTCTTGGTTTTATTCCCAAACTCCCCACATCTAATCCCTCCTGACTTCTTCATGTGGGGTTTTGTTAAAGACATTGTCTATTCACAGAAACCCAGGAACATTGATAATCTGAGAGTAAAAATTACTCAAGCTTTTCAATAAATCGCCCCTCTTATGTTATAACGGACATGGGCTGAATTGCACAAAGTTTCAACAAATGAAGTTCAGTAGTAAATATTTTACGGTGTGTTTATTTTATCCATAACCAAACGGATCACCCTGTACTTACATAATATCGATCGGGCACGTATACGCGGTGATTTACATCACTGTACAACAGCGGTGGCGAAAATGAAATCGTGCGCCGAGCCACTGTGTAACCTGCAACGTGCATGGCACCTATGGAGGGAGGCGGACACCCGAAGGGGAAGTGAAGCAACTGTCTGACTTATTAACGGATTTTCATTTTCCTTACGTCAAGCACTTAAATATAATTTTATACAGTACAAGGGTACAAACTAATGTTTAGTACGTGTAACGAAGAAAGAAATGAACAATATCACAACCTAAAATTAACTGTCTTCAGAATGTCTCTGCGATAAAGTTTCAAAATCAGGAATTATGTCACTTACTGCCAGTCGTAGTTGATCACGAAGGTATTTGTCTGTCAGTCGTGATTTAAATTTGGTTTTTACTATATTAATTGTTGAAAATATTTTTTCACAAACGTAAGTTGTAGCGAACATGGCTTCAACAGAGCAAGCGAAAGAACAAAGCTTCGGATATTTATTTTCTGGCAAAGATTTGAAAGTTCAACGTTTGTCAAGTCCTTAAATCTAGCTTTCATTTGACATCACATAGCAAATCAGTGAGTTCAAATTGAAGAGCTAACCGCATTATTCGTACATCTGCTGAAAAGGGGTCGACGTATAGAGATGATGATGATGATAACAATAACACTTAACCTTTTAATGTTTCATCAGTAACATGTAGTATAATGCCGTTTTATGTTATACAACCGTTTTCCTCGTAATACTTGTGAACAAATCATACATTTAATATTCTCATCATATTGACAGCAAAAAAATGCGTCCTCCCATCCTACTTGGAACTTTCGTATATGGTTCCGAGAGAGACATATGCCACTCGCAGGTCAGAGACAAATACAAATGGAACGGAGTTTGACTCCAGTGAGTGAGAGGGTGGGGGTTGGCGGAGGCTAAAAGCACCGCTATCACTGCGAGCCACAATGTCTCGCGAGTCACGTTCTCGCCACGGCTGCTGTACAACCATTTCAAACTAGCTAAAACATCAGTGAACGCACACTAAGCATAACTTCTGTATATTAACCCAATCGAAGGCTTTCTCGTACTCTACAAATTCGCTGTTAAATAACGGGGTAGCCACATGAACGAACAACACACTGCAATTGTAACTAAAAGACAAAACAAAATGCGAAAATGGAGACACGTTAAGTTTAAAAAGAGAAAAGCAGTTCAAAATGCGATTACTGGCGACACTGCCTGTTGAAATGCAATACTGAGGCCACAACACAAATGTCAATAGTTCATTTATTCGCAAACAGTTGCACACAAATATAATTATGGAATTCAACAATCATAAAAGTGAATTAAGCCAATTACTGGCTTTATAATCATCAATATCGGGTGTCCCATGAGAGGTCTCATCACTTAGCAATGAGTGGCGAGGATTAACAGTCACGTGGGTTGGTAACACCGGGAATCCGCTCCATTTTACAGCGTTTCCTAGAATTTATCTCCGGATATTTAGGAGAACAAGGCAACAACCCAACCATATTAATTAGATGGCAATTACTACGTAACAGAGCTCATGTTTTGTGTTAGGATAATTTCCAAACTTCAATTATCGATGCGTTCATCCTGCTAGCAGTACCGGCCGGTGACACAAATCTTCGGTGAGGCCTCTTGTAGTTTAAGCACCTTCCATATAGGATGTTTACTATTTACGATATTAATTATTATTAGACCCCGGATGTTTAGGCATTTATAACAGTTAAAATAGGCAGGCAAAAAAGACAATAAAACGTAAAACAAGGCAAAATAATCTTTGAAAAAGCATTAGAAATTTTAAAAAGGCCTAACACATTTCAGCAATAAATTTAAATATCAACATAACTCACATATTTACTTCGTAGGTGACACATGTTGACTTATAAAATACTTTTGTGCGAGATCGTGCGTATTTGCTTGTTTTCCGCCCAGAACCAATACGCGGTAAGTGTGAAATACCACATTCAGTATACCCAACGTAACACACATAACAATTTCCCTCTTCTTACCGCTTAAGCGCGACATTCATTTTACTACTTTAGGCTTTTAAGATATTATTTCTACAGACGTTTAACATAGTAATAATTATAAATTGGAAACTTACCACTGCAATTTCACCTAAATTGCAATGTTAATTATTGTTTTTAAATATTTGCAAAAATTAAGTAAAGTCTACTACTCCTCGAAACTTATTGCATTCCTGATACAAGTAACATTAAGGAGGCCGTGAAAAAATCAACGAGATTCCACATGCGGGTGTTATTACTGCAATATGTTATATAAATAATATTGTTAAAATATTAAAATGAAAAATAAATCATTACATAACCTTACCGTTTGTTTTAAGTTCGCATTTACAGACTGGGGGGGGGGGGAAGACAGACGTATATCACGGCCTGCTGGAGTATAGTAAACACAGAAAACATTTTATAGCAACAATGTTGAAGAAAGATATTTTGGTGTTCCGAAGTTGGTGTCATTAAACAGAAACCAACATGGAGATTTCATTGCAACAAATTAGAAATTCGTCTTTCAGGTATGTAATAAACGATCTTCGCACAAAATAATGTACGATACACGAGCGGTATGTTTGTTTTCATGTTCTCGGAAATTTAAAAAAGCTCAACTACGTTTCGCTTTTCCAATCTTTTCCTCGAACATGAAAACGTCAACATACCGCTCTTGTAACGTATATTACTATTTTTCGTGATTAACTGTCTTTTCACAAACCTTACATAACAAAACTGTTCCATCGGTTGAAAACAAATGAGCACCAAATTCACTAACGTAAGCATGAAGTTTACTTTTCAATGGTTTACTGAATTTAGGCATTCTAGCTAACCGATCTTATACCTTCTGTCACCCGACAAATAACTGACTGTTCCTCACTCAGATTTCTTTCTCCTACAATAATAAACACGTGTAGCACAAGATTGTAACAGTAATACTTGAAAATATGGAAGAAAACAATTGAAAATGCTACGTGACAACTTCTATGAGAACGAGCTTAATATTTAAAATTATAAAGCTGATTGTTGGTATCGTGAAGACATGACAATATTATATTTGTAACTGTGGATTATCGATCATTATTCATATTACACCAATAGTATTAAAGCACGATTATTAGCAGATTAAGCACCGAAATAAAATAATTTTATTTACTACTGTTAGTAAAGTTAGTCATTGTTTCAAATATTTAAATTTCATACACATTACATTACAATTAATTATAAAATTACAAATAAACAAGAAATATTGCTTTAAGGGAAGACTCCACTGAAAATGAACATTTTTCCATTTTTTTTTAGCTATTTCAATTATTCAGAATTTATATTTTCATACCCCAAATGGATTCAGCTCAATTCTGATTACAAATACTCGTATGTTTACACTTTTTAAATTAAGGCTGGAAGGGGGCGTGGAATTTAAAGAGCTGTCAAAATTGTTTTTCATCGAAGAATTCTTTTTTAAAATTTCTGATTACAAATCTAGTAACTTTTTGTTGGCTCCCTGAAGTTACTAGATGAATGTAGCGGTGGAGAATATTCATTTACATAAATATTCATTTTATTTTCAAATCTATTTTTCTGTCTCCATTTTGTTGATTCAACACCAACTTTCTTATGCCAAATATTAATCAATCTGGATTAAATTTTTACTGCAAGTATTTATGAGATAGCTGCATGTTTCTATGAATTTATTTTGTGAGAAATGCTGTTAGTTTCTTTTATTAATATTTTTCTTAATGCTGCTAGTTTATTTTATTAGTCTTAAGAGACCTAATTCTTCCTGTCTTAAGAGCCGCTGCTATCTTTTGCAAAAGTGTATAACTAACTAATGGCAAAACTAGGTAGTGGGCCTTATAACATGCTGGACCTTAATACCTCCCGGTACCTTACTTTGAAAGCAATAGTGTTATCACAGGAAATAAATATACCAAATAATCACGAGTTTACTCACTTAGCTAAGAATGTCTATGAATATGGCCCTAAGGCAGTCACGTCAACTGATGCCCATACGAGCAAGCGCGCGCTTCAGAGCCCAGGAGAGCCTGAGCGCTTTACAGCGGAAAGGAAAGAGACATACGAAAGAGGTGGTATATGCTGCTTGGTGGATCTATATACAGGGATTCAATGGATAAAGGGAAGAAAACTTATTAAAACTGTATCCATGGTAATTTTTAGATTTGTCTGAGAAGTATAATTGCATTATAAGAATGTAAGTTTTAATTTTAATGCTCATTTTTCACAAGTTTGGTTTTTTTATTCAAAAGGAATATTTTCTCAACTTTTTTTATAGAAAAGTGAAATTTTCAGGTATAGGCCTATTTATTTAGTAGCCTTACAGAATGTTTTCGTAAATCTAATATACCGTATATACGTATTACTGAAGATAGTGTATTACAAATTTTGAAAATATTCGCATGGAAAATGTTTGTAAGGAAATGAATTAACAAAGCAACTACTGTTACATCATAAGCAAAAGATACGTGCCCATGTGTTGTAAAAATGTCAGCTCTATAGCTTCAACAGATTTCGAGAAAATAATTTAATATTTTGATGATAGGAAGTTACTCACCAATATCACCTTAAAAGCATAATTCGATAAGAGTTTTGTTATGTAATATTAGTTACACTTAAAACATATACAGTACCTAGGTAACTTTGCTTTGTATTGTAATATTGTTTTGATTAGTTCATTGATTACTTTTATAAGACTAAAGATACCATCAATATGAATTCCAACCTATCATGTTATACTCAGTCTCTTACTTTGGGATATCACTTTCTTTATGAATGATTTCATTCATTCACTTAGTACAGTATAGTTGTACTACACTACCCACCAAAAAGTAATTGGGCACTGTTTTTGCCTCTTTACAACCTCGTGGTACCACCTCTTGTTGCTATAACAGCAGCCACCCTGTCAGGCATGCTCTCCACTAGTTTGTGTAGGATATCCACTGGAATGCGTCGCCATTCCTCTTGCAACATGGCACTCAGTTGGACAGTGGAAGTTGGCCGCATCTCCCGAGACCTCAATCGCCGGTCCAATTTGGCCCAAAGGTGCTCAATGGGATTGAGATCAGGACTCCGTGCAGGCCAGTCCAACCGGTGAACATTATTGTCTGCATACCACTGCATAGTAGCCGCCGAAACATGGGACCAACTTCCATTGTCCAACTGAGTGCCATGTTGCAAGAGGAATGGCGACGTATTCCAGTGGATATCCTACACAAACTAGTGGAGAGCATGCCTGACAGGGTGGCTGCTGTTATAGCAACAAGGGGTGGTACCACGAGGTTCCCATTGGGCAAAAACAGTGCCCAATTACTTTTTGGTAGATAGTGTACTATGGAATATATGTGAATATTCCTTCATTACTCTTTATTATGTTATTGACGTTTAAAACACAACTGCAATATTAAGAAATTGGAGTTAGTACTTTTGTTTTCAAGACAATATAGAGGATATCTGACAGAAAGAAGCCATATAAATATAACGACATAAAATTTCACGTTTCGTTTGAAGTTTGTGCACCACTGTTTTCTTAATCCAACAGGCTGTTTATTCCTCCTTCAATACCCAGCGCTTGATGCCCGCGCACGACGTCAAGGTCAGAAAAATGCGCTTGCTCTGACATCACTGTCCTAAGGTTTTAGGAGTATTAAACCTATATTAAATAAATCTGGCAATATCGTGTGTGGCGGCAAGTGTAAAGAGATCAGTATACTGTTCAGCTATTGCATTAAAAATAATCGAAATATGATCGTAAAAACGTGGAGATTGGTTTCCAATTGGCAGAGGGGACTTGCTAGTACGGGCACTAAACTCAATCGATAACATAAATAACGTATTTCTGCAAATAAGTAGCGCTATTTTTTTTTTTTGCAGAACAGACGCCAAATTAAAAAAAATATATATATCCGTTATAATCGTACAACCAAAAAGCAATAGTGTTATCATAGGAAATAAATAGGCTATACGAAATAATCACAAGTTTACTCACTTACTTATTAGCTTTTAAGGAACCCGGAAGTTCATTGCCGCCCTCACATAAGCCCGCCATTGATCCCTATCGTGAGCAAGATTAATCCAGTCTCCACCATCATATCCCACCTCCCTCAAAACCATTTTAATATTATCTTCCCATCTACGTCTCGGCCTCCCCAACTAACACTAGTTTACTCACTTACGCTAAGAATATCTATGAATATGGCCCTAAGGTTTTAGGAATATTAAACCTATATTAAATAAATCTGGCAATATCCAATGTGACGGCAAGTGTGAAGAGATCAGTATAATGTTCAGCTTTTGCATTAAAAATAACCGAAATGTGATCGTAAAAACGTGGAGATTGGTTTCCAATTGGCAGAGGGGACTTGCTAGTACGGGCACTAAACCCAATCGATAACATAAATAACGTATTTCTGCAAATAATTAGCGCTATTTTTTTTTGCAGAACACACGCCAAATTAAAAAAAAATATATCCGTTATAATAGTACAACCAAAAAGCATCATTACGAATTCGTCGCGGGAGCAAAACCACTTGGAGCACACAGAGTACAAGATAACTGGAACCTCCCCTCCAATCACGCCATTATGTAGATAGGGTGGCGCACTCCCCACCCCCTGCACCAATCCCTCATGGTCATAAATTTTGTTTAAAGCGAGCAATCAGCTTCCAATTTTGCGATATCCATGTATTTCCAATATCGGATGTACACCCTAGTCATACGCCGAGTGCCGGTAATACGATATGCAGGTTGCATGATATAATAACCACCAGCGCAGGACGCTCACAGAGTGACAGCTTTTTATGATTTCATTTTTTTTCTCTGTAACAACGCGCCATTTTGTAACCTAGTTAATGGCGTCGGTGATGTGTTACGGCGTCTATGAATTATGGACTTCCACGATTTTAAAGCACTATTTTAAAAGCGAATGTATATGATAATGATTAACAGTTCATTAAGTAGAAATGGTGACATCGTACATAAAGCCAACAAGAGGGCGGACGTATATTCGGAAGTGGAATCAATTTACCTATGCGAACGGCTGCACGATTAATAATACAGACTGACACAGAGTGAATGCAAATTTTTCACTTTACTTCTTGGGTATGAATTCTTGAAATAACAGCAACAACAAATTCTAACAACATTCTGTTCTTTTGTAGACAGTTTTATTAAAAAATAATAAACTTTGTTATTAAAATATTTTACGTTCACAACTGTGGAATAACGGTTAGCACGTCTATCCGAGAAATCCTGGTTGCGACATGTTACCTGGTTTGGGTTTTTTCTCCTCAACCAATTGAAGCAGAATTGCTGGGTAACTTTCAGCGTTGGACCTCGGACTCATTTCGCCATCACTAATTCACATATCATCATATACCAGTGGTGTCAAAGCAAGCGCATTTTTCTGACCTTGACGTCGTTCGCGGGCAGCAAGCGCTAAGTATGGAAAGAGGAAGGGTTATGTATATGAATAAGCAACCTGTTGGATTAAGAAAACAGTGGTGCACAAACTTCAAACGGAACGTGAAATTTTATGTCGTTATTTTTATATGGCTTCTTTCTGTTTGATATTATCTATATTGTCTGTAAAACAAAAGTACTAACACTGATTTCTTAATATTGCACTTGTGTTTTAAATCTTAATAGAGAGTTAAAATGAATATTCACTTAAATTCCATAGTAATATAATATTATACTGTATTAAGTGGATGAAACACATCATTCATAAAGAAAGTGATATTCCAAAGAAAGAGATTGAGTATGACATGATAAGTTGGAATTTATATTGATGGCATCTTTAGCCTTACAAAAGTAATCAATAAACTAATCAAAATAATATTACAGTACAAAGCAAAGTTACCTAGGTACTGTATCTGTTTTAAGTGTAACTAATATTACATAACAAAACTCTTATTGCATTAAAGCGATATTTGTGAGCAACTTCCTATCATCAGAATAATAAATTATTTTCTCGAAATCTGCTGAAGCTATAGAGCTGATATTTTTACAACACATTGGCACGTATCTTTTGCTTATGATGTAACAGTAGTTGCTTTGTTAATTCATTCCCTTACAAACAATTTCCATGCGAATATTTTCAAAATTTTCAATACACTATCTTCAGTAATACGTATATACGGTATATTAGATTTACGAAAACATTCTGTAAGGCTACTAAATAATTAGGCCTATACCTGAAAATTTCAGTTTTCTCTACGAAAAGTTGAGAAAATATTTGTTATGAATAAAAAAATCAAACTTGTGAAAAATGAGGATTAAAATTAAAACTTACATTCTTATAATGCACTTATACTTCTGAGGCAAATCTAGGGAGTAACAAACAATATTAAGATATTGTGGACAAAACCTACTCCTTATACAGAGTATTTCAAAAGTGATAGTCAATAATTGACAGATAAAAGTACAAATTAACCCAAGCAAAAAAGCTCCAACACACATCGGTCCGCAAATTAACCGTTGTCGAGATAATGCACATTTTCTGCTGAGATTCCTCACTGACTAAGAGCAGACGTGCAGACATCCCTAACTGAATTATAGCTACAGCAGTTGTTCATGATGCTGTCCACGTATCTGAACGCAACGTTGTGCTCTTTCTCTGTAGTGAGTTGCAAATCCTCTCGGGCAGTCCTGAATCATTTCTTATTTGATGAAAGCCACGTTCAATCCGAAACCGCAATGCCTGAAGTTTACTGACTTAAAAAGTGTAAAGTATGCTTTTGATATGGCTTGAAACATAGAAATGTAATCGCATTTAAATCCGGTGACCTATGAGGTCACATTACAGGCCCTCTTTTGCCTAAGGGAATATCGCATAAACGGTTAATTTGTGGATCACTGTTTATTGGAGCTATTTTGCTATTACCAGTTTGTACTTTTCATTTATAAATTATTGACCATCACTTGTGAAACACACTGTATACGAATACGTCATGATTTATTGAAGCCTGCCCCACGCATGTTCTCTTTCCTTGATTTGGCAAAGTCTCATCCTTTCTCCCCCAAGAGATCAGAACTCATACTGTGTGGGCATTTCTATTTTTGTTATGCGAATTTCAATTCAATCCCCCCCCCCCCTTGGGGTTTTCGTCTAATTTCTTGTTTCATATTCTATGGTACTTGCAATCTCTCTCCATTGCTTCAAGGTATGTCATTTCAGTATATGTAATTTTAGTTTGAGCTCTTTTTGTTCAAATCCATTACTCTGAAATGTAAACAACACTGCAACTCCAAGAAAAATATAATAGAACGAAACTGTAACTCGGAGCAATTTTGAATCAAACCACATGCAATTCGAAACTGTACATTTATGAATATTTGCAGAGAACACAAACGTTGCTTGAAGATGAAAGTCAGTGAAGAAAACTATAGTCGTGTCGCTGTTATTTCCGGTGTGACTCCTCCCCTTTGCTTACGTCTTAGGAAGTGAAGGCTCTAGAAAGTCTACGTAGGTAGTATCGTTCGCCATTTTTGTTCTTTCGTTGCCGAGCTACCAGATGAGGAATCTATTTGCTTCACCGTTAAACATTATCATGTCGTAGCTCCTATGATAATAAATCAAACGCACTGTAATTGAGCAAATAATTGAGCGGCAAATAACGTCCTCGTGTGATTTCTGCGAACGCCAACGAAAGAGCCAAAATGGCGGGCGATTATATTAAGTATTTATCGAGCCTTAGGAAATTCATTACATCATCAACAGCGAATGACAAGACGCACACGTTTAAATGTAGCCGACCTGCAACGTGATTGGCTGCCGGAAATAAGAGCGACGGGACTAAGAGAACTTGCGAGTGTGAAGGATGAGAATCGGGAGCGAAACAGGCAGTAGATGAGACATAATAAGAGAAGCAAGAAGAAGTAAAATAGGAGGAAAGAGGACAAAGAATCGAAGTGGAAGAAGAGGAAGAAACTAGAAGGAAGAAAGAGAAGAGGAAAAGAAAGGAGGGGAGAAGGGAAAAGAAGGATGAAAAACGAAGACAGAAAATTGAAAGAAAGAATGAGAAGTGGACGAGGAAGAATGGGAGGAAGAAGCCTAGGTTGAAAAAGAGGTAGAAAGGGAGGAAGTGTAAGAAGAAGAATGAGAGTAACGGTTAGTGCGTATGACCGTGAAACGAGCGGGTCCGGATTCCAATCCTGGTTGGGTTTTTTCGGGGTTTTTCCTCAATCGATTGAAACAGAATTGCTGAGTAACTTTCGGCGTTGGATCTCGGACTCATTTCGCCATAATTAATTCACATATCATCATCCACAGCATAGCCCGAGTTAAGTTCACGGGTCGGCGTGCTGTACTTGTACGAGAGCGCGGCCGTTCGGCTACCCAATCATTCATAATATAGGAACGGTAAGCACTATAAGTCTCAGGTTGAAATGTAAACCTTCGGGTCCCTCCTCCGTACATGGGAGAAAAAAAAAAGAAAGATTGGGGAGAAAATGGAAGAGAGAAATGGGAGGAAGGAGAAGAATGAGAGGAAGAGAAAGAGTGAGAGGAAGTGGAAGAGGAAGAAAGGGAGGAAGAGGAATAGAAAGAGTGAGAGGAAGTGGAAGAGGAAGAATGAGAGAAAGAGAAAGAGTGAGAGGAAGTGGAAGAGGAAGAACGGGAGGAAGAGGAAGAATGAGAGGAAGAGAAAGAGTGAGAGGAAGTGGAAGAGGAAGAATGAGAGGAAGAGAAAGAGTGAGAGGAAGTGGAAGAGGAAGAACGGGATGAAGAGGAAGAATGAGAGAAAGAGAAAGAGTAAGAGGAAGTGGAAGAACGGGATAGAGAGGAAGAGAAAGAGTGAGAGGAAGTGGAAGAGGAAGAATGAGAGGAAGAGAAAGAGTGAGAGGGAGTGGAAGAGGAAGAACGGGATGAAGAGGAAGAATGAGAGAAAGAGTAAGAGGAAGTGGAAGAGGAAGAATGAGAGGAAGAGAAAGAGTGAGAGGGAGTGGAAGAGGAAGAACGGGATGAAGAGGAAGAATGAGAGAAAGAGAAAGAGTAAGAGGAAGTGGAAGAGGAAGAATGAGAGGAAGAGAAAGAGTGAGAGGGAGTGGAAGAGGAAGAACGGGATGAAGAGGAAGAATGAGAGAAAGAGAAAGAGTAAGAGGAAGTGGAAGAACGGGATAGAGAGGAAGAGAAAGAGTGAGAGGAAGTGGAAGAACGGGAGGAAGAGGAAAAGAAAAAGAGAGGAAGTGGAAGAACGAGAGGGAGAATGGGAGGAAGAAGAATGAGAGGAAGTGGAAGAGGAAGAATGAGAGGAAGTCGAAGAGAAAGGATGAGAGGAAGAGAAAAAATGAAAGAGGAAGTGGAAGAGGAAGAAAGGAGAGAATGGAAAGGTAAGAAGTGTAGAAATGTGAAGTCGTAGGAGCAATGGGACGAGAAGGAGCAGGAAGCGGGGGAAGAAGATGAATAAGGAATACGAGAGGGATTATACACTGTTGGGCCAGTAAGCTACAGTTGAACTTTTTAGATTTGTTAACATAAGAATACAAGTAGCCTCGGTTCATATGACAACAGTTTTGGTGCCAACTTTCTAGCTCTAGTAATAAACCCACAAGCCTGAATGGAGATTTTTTTATTGGTCACAACGTTAGAGGAATGTTATGTAAGAAACAAAATGGTTGGAAACCTGAACCTGGATTACATTTTCATTGGTTTATAACTTGCATAAAGCCAGTTTTGGTATAATAGGACTCCAAACTATAGAAAGTTTTGGAATGGCACTCAGTTTTTAACATTAAAAATAACAGGAAATAGATAGTTTATACGAATAAACAGATTTACGACTGTCTCTTCGATACATCTTACTCCGGTTTTTTGTCGAGCACAGGAGTAATAGAATCTCCGCCGGATTTATATGTCGAGCACTTAGAAACGGCCGGCCACCTGATAACGCGTGGGACGTGAAGGTGTGCTGGCTGTACACATGACACCGGATGCATGGCCTCCCCTATTGTGACACGGAATTAAAAGCTGGGGCAGGCGCCACAGATCGCAGCACTGTGTGCCTCGAACAAACACGCTGGTTTGCCGACTGCAAGCAGGCTTGGTCCTTTGTATCAGTCACTCTGCCCGTTGGCTACAAAGACCCACTCGCGCCGACGTGCCTCGTTTGTTTCCATCAGCTGATGCCTACCTTACCATAATATTTCAACTTCAACCTGCCTAGCCTCTTTATTATCCCAGTGTTTCCAGACTCCTGCCTCCTCTGTTGCTATTCTTCGTTTTCCTCTTCCTGTTTTTATTCTCTTCTCTCCTGCCCCTCTCCTCATGATTCCACCTTCTTATGCTACTTCCGATTCTTCTATTTGTACTGATATTCTATCCCAGCGGTCATCAGCACAGTGCACCCTCGGGGTAGCGTCTCTTACACTCCTTACCCGTTACCCATTTCAGCGAGTGCTGACGACCAATGTCTAACCTCAACTTCTCAGAGTTTGTTTCGTCGTATTCTCCAAACATTTTATTCATTTTTTTTAACGAATGTTTTCGGTATTTTCCTCCAAAGTACTGACGCCTGTCTTCTTTCTCTTTATTTCCTTTTTTTACCCTTCCTCAATTACTTTTCACCTCCTCATCTTTAATTGGCTTTCTGCTCCCTTTTTATCCCCTTCCCTCATTTGCTAGATTTTTTTTTTTTTCCGCTTTCTGATTTTTCTCTGTTTTCGTGTCTATTCGGCACAAGTTTTTACATTCTTTGCGTTGCTTTGCTGATTTCTGCTTGTTTATTTTTATGTACCTTTGTATTTGATTATTTTGGTTGTCTCTCTGCATTTCGATTCTTTACTAACGAGTATGTTATTTTGCTTATTTTTTGTTTCGTTTGTATTCTTTCTATTTCTTTCATTGCCCTCCTGTAGTTATTTTTTTTTTGGCATTTTTCTTACTTTTTGGTTCCTTTGCTGCCTTCTATTTTTAGCTGTCTTCCTGTATTTTATTTCGTTTTATATTACTTTCTTTATTTCATCGTCTTTGTACATTTCACTTACATTTTGAAGTTATTTTGTTTATTTTCATGTTCATTTGTTTCTTTATTCTTTTCATCGTCATACTAGGCCTATATTTCACTTGTTTTTATGTTATTTTGGTATTTTCGTGTTCATTTGTTTTTTATTCTATTCATCGTCTTTGAAACATTTAACTTCTTTTTTTATGTTATTTTGTTAATGTCTACGTTAATTATTTGTTTCTTTTTTATTCTTTTCATCGTCTTTGAACATTTAACTCCTTTTTTATGTTATTTTGCTTATTTTTATGTTAATTTATTTTTTTTTCTATTCATCGTCTTTGAAACATTTAACTTCTTTTTTATGTTGTTTTGCTTATTTTTATGCTCATTTGTTGTTTTTATTCTTTTCATCGACTTTGAATATTTGACTTATTTATGTTATTTTGCATATTATTATGTTCCCTTACTTTTTCTATTCATTTCGTCGTCTTTCCATATTTTCTTTCCATATTTCACTTCTTTTTATGTTATTTTACTTATTTCTGTGTTCCTCTGATTTTCTTTCATAATATTCCTTTTGTTGTATTTCTGTATGTTGCTTATTTTTTATGTTATTCAATTTACTTTTTATGTTTCATTGCTTCTATTGTATTCTTTTAGTTCTCTTTGTGTTTTGCTTCATTTTACGTTAATTTGTTTAATTTCATGAATATTTATTTTTTCCCACTCTTTCTCTTGACTTTCTGTCCGCCAAATCATGTTGCTTCATTTTTATGTTCCTTCGCTTTTTTACATCATTTTGCTTGTCTTTCTTCATGTTGCTTCTTTCTTATGTTACTTTGCTTATTTTTATTTCCTTTGTTTTTATATTCTTTTTGTTGCCTCTCTATATTGCTTCTTTTTTAGCGTATTTTTTACTTAATGTTCCTTTTCCTTCGTCTATTATTTTGCTTCTCTTTTTGTATTTTGTTTCTTTGTGTTACTTCGCTTCTTTCTATTCTTTACTTGTCCATCTGTATTTTGCTTCTCTTTACACCACCTTTGTACGATGTGAAATTCAGTTCAAAGAAAATTTTCAAAGCGTCTGATAAAAGTTCGAGCTTAATTCGTCGATTCTTCAAAACAATGTCATGCACAGAATCGATATTTTCTATAGTGGTCACAGAAAGAGATTTTTCAACGCGGTGTTCAGTTCATATCTCCATTTTTCCACTCTTAAATTTCACAAACAAATTTTAATGATTGTGTACGAATAACCCCTCAGTGAATCTAATATCTTCGTTCCCGGTTTAACTACTTATCCTCCAATCACAATCTAAACACCAGGTCACAGGAAAGCCAAATCCTAGCAATTCCTGCCTATAGAACATCCCACTACTCATCCTCTTTTACTGTCTCAGTTCCCCGTGAATGGAATTCTCTACCTCAGAAGATTAAGGGCTGCCAGACAATAACCACTTTCAAGAAAAGGCTAAACGATTTCTTATGGGCGCAGTCAAATTGAAGTTATAATTGTGATCGAGTTTAATAATTTAATTTAATTTACTATTATTACTATTACTATTACTATTATTATTATTATTATTATTATTATTATTATTATATTATCAACGTAAATGGAGAAATCACCTTCTTAGGATGCCTGAAAATCGTTTACCAATGAGACTATTGTATTACCATCCACGAGGACGAAGAGATTTAGGCAGACCTCACCGACGTTGGACGGACCAATTCCATTTGTAGTTCACAGACGGGAAACAACCCAAAACTGTGTATTGGCAGAAGAAGAAGAAGATTATTTTATTGGTGTTGTGAAGATAAAAAAATTGTCATTGTATTATATTAATTATATATTATATTGTATTGTATTGCAGTATTGTATTGTATTAATTATGTTATATTCATAGCAATGTAGTAATTTTCTATCATACTGGCTGAGTGGAAGAGAAGGCCGAATGGCCTTAACTCTGCCAGTTAAAATAAACCATTATTATTAATATATTCGCAAGAATTTCCTTGCCGAACAGCTCTTTAAAAACAGATGGTTTATATCAGCGATTGAATTGAATTTCGTTGTTCAGCATAATTTCTTTAAAATACACAATATAAAATCGTAAAATCGGCTAAACTTTTTATCACCAAACATGAACTATTTATCAACAGTAATCTCACTAGACGTTTTGATTTGATCGATAAATTTGCGAGTGGAACACGAGCAGATTTACCTAGAGAAAATCAAAACTCGAGTGGGATTTAATTGACTATTACACGATTAGAAGAAAGTATATAAAGATTAGAAGTAACGAAGTACTCCAATACAATAAAATATTAATTGACTTACGAAAATACAACTGTCTTCAAATGTATTATTGTACCATCTCAACATTAAAAATATTACGCTAGATGCATGCTAGATGGCAGTAGTGTCTTTATACAGACACTGTAATGATTACTATTCAATAAATATTAATATTAAACAATCTCTGATACGTGACTATCCATAATATCATATAGCAGAAGTTCTTTTTATCCTCTCAGAGCAGAAGCTATAACATAACCTAACTAATAGGCTATGCACAAGTGTTAGAAAAGTTTTAATTAACGACGATGACATAAAAAATAAACATGAATAATTTTAAAAGGAATAATTATTGAATGTACAATTTTCAAATTTGAATGTGGTTGGTGGTTCAATTGATGTTATATTGGACGTGTGCGTAATAGAAGTGGAACTCGTTGATTTAGGCCTACATGGTGTATTCAACTTATTCAGGATTTCCGAATGAATAATTTTAAAAGGAATAATTATTGAATGTACAATTTTCAAATTTGAATGTGGTTGGTGGTTCAATTGATGATATATGGGACGTGTGCATAATAAAAGTGGAACTCGTTGATTTAGGCCTACATGGTGTATTCAACTAATTCAGGATTTCCGAATGGTGCGCTTCATTTATTTGTAAATCGGATTTCAGAAGATGCATAGGTATGATCAGTGATTTTTCTTAATTCTTGTTCTTGAATGCCAATGCGAGTCATATTTGAAACTGTTGTGCATCGACTGGAGTGGTTTGTAATTTTATATATATTTTTGACGTCCAGACCAGCGCAGTTTCAAATGTTGGCAAACAAGGAAACAAATGCTAGGGACGCGATAAAATTAAACAAATGCTAGGGACGCGATAAAATTGTGCGATAAGCAGCCATGATTGGTTGAAATACGTCCTTTCGTACCGTTTTATTCGTCAAAAGTAGTGTGACGTAGTAAGAGTGTAATAGTCACACAACATATTTTTTCTATGGGAAATTGTTTCCCTTTTGTTTATAACTATAAATCAATACCCCTTAGTATATGAATATGATAAATTTAATTATTTTTAAAAGAGTACAACTTGTAATGAGAAACTATGTATCACCTTCAGGACCGGGGTTTATTAATATTTGAAAATTAGTTTATGAATTTCAATTTAAACGAGTTGTAAAAGTCGAATATATTTGTGGCTGTTAATTTAAACAGAAAATCCCATTTAATCACAAATTGTATGCGACTGCGGATAAATATTCAGCCCACAGAGGTATTTCACATTATACACATTTCAAAATAAAGATTTGCTCATCCATGAAAACCCATAATTCCAACTGGGGAGGCTGGAAGGAAATGTGGGCACACAAACATTTAATAAACATGTTTCAATTATGAATTCAAACCATCCATAACCGGCATGCGTGCGTTTACGGCACATGTGAAGCCAAAGAAATAAATTACTGTTCCGGTAAGAGGAGAGAGATAGCATGGATTACTGGTCGCTGTTACAGATTCGCAGAAATTAAGGTAACTACTGTACGGCGTACTTCACATCCTGGGAGAGGGCTGTGCTCGTCATAAGCTAATGAACATATTCAGTTTTTTTTTAATCTCCCTCTTCTTTTCGGCACTTAAGGCAGATCTGTTGCAGAATGCTGGTGGCTGTGATTTATAATCTATGGTGGAGCAATGATTGAATTAAATAGCAGAAGAAACCGATGTACTATGAGAAAACATGTTCCAAAGTCGCCTTGTCCGACATGGATTTCACTGGCACTGCTGGGATCGAAACACGGATTCCTTAAATCTCTAACTTAACTTTTCGATGTTAGAGATATGGAATCCGTGACCCTTCTTACATAATAAACATATACATATTTAAAATAATAAAGTTTTCAGTCAAAAGAGCAAATCCAAATATAAGTTAAATGATATACATAAATTGTTAAGAAGAAATTCACAAGTTGAAATAAGAGAAAAGAAAAAAAATCTATACGAAAAGAGTTAAATGACACACAGCTTGAATTTAAATAAATATAATACTTAATTCTCTTACTGAAAATGTTATTATTAAGGTTATATAATTCTGGATTTACTTTAATAACATGGTTGAATAATCTTGATTCATAATAAGGAACATGAATTTTCCCAGATTTTCTATCGTATTTTGGTTCAAGTAAAAGAGATAATTGCTGGCCTCATGTCAACATGACTCAGCAGAGGTGAACGATTATCCAACCAGTACTGGCGTAAAAGTGTAGTTAGCACGATAAAATTAAACAAATGCTAGGGTCGCGATAAAATTAAACAAATGCTAGGGACGCGATAAATTTGTGCGATAAGCAGCCATGATTGGTTGAAATACGTCCTTTCGTACCGTTTTATTGGTCAAAAGTAGTATGACGTAGTAAGAGTGTAATAGTCAGTATAATTCTCAATATATTGATTTTATATTAACGATATGACATTTTGTCCTTATGGAATATTCAGTGGGTTAATCATAAAAGCTTCCAGTGACAATTCATTGTTGAGTTACAATGATTATTGTAAATGAACGTGTGGCTGACATTTCATTACCGATACATGCTCCTTTTCCAAACTTTAGAATGAGGTATTAAAAAGCATTCAATGTTAGAATGTTTATAAACACAAGACTGAAAATTAGCAGACGAAAACGGACGGCAGACACTGAGAGCAGGCGAATTGTTAAGAAATACAGAAAAATAATGCAGTGACAAGTGTAAGTACAGCTTTTATATACACGATATAATAATAATAATTTATTTATTTAATCTGGCAGAGCTAAGGCCAGTAGGCCTCTCTCTTCCGCCCAGCCAGACTCTAATTCTAACTGAATACAATTGCTTACATAGTTATTACATTAATATCTAGACCATAAAACAACATGAAGGTGAATAATGAAATTTGGATAAGTAATGTTAATGTGACAATAATAAACATTGGTAAGAAATAGTTATAATAATAATAATAATAATAATAATAGTAATAACAATAATAATGAGATAATTTAGATATTTATCTGTGATATATATAACCATTAAACATTGAGAAACCTGAAACAGCTATTATTGTTAACAAGAATTGTTAGAAAAATATCTCGTTAGCCTATTCTTAAATTGGTTTGATGTCTGACAGTCCCTGACATTACTCGGTAGGGAATTCCAAAGTCGAGGAACAGCCACAGTGAAAGAAGATGAATATGAGGATGTTCGGTGGGAGGGAATGGATAATATTGAGGAGTGTTGTGATCGTGTGTCTAGGTTATGATGGGTGGATAAATTTTGAAAACGAAACGCAAGATAGACAGGAGTGGAGAAATGCAATATGTGAAAGAGAAGGGAAAGACAGTGGATTTTCCTACGATCTTCTAGACGGAGCCAGGACAACATTTCGAGGGATGGTGTTACGTGATCAGCCCGGCGAATATTGCAGACGAAACGGACGCACATATTATGAACACGTTGTAGTCTCTGCGCCGAAGTAACGCTTAGGTCAGTAAGCAGAATATCGCAGTAATCGAAGTGGGGCATCACGAGTGTTTGCACTAAAGTTTTTTTCATGGAAAAGGGAAGAAAATTCTTCAATCGCCTAAACGAGTGGATTAATGAGAATACTTTTTTGCAGGTTTCTGCAACTTGAATGTTCCAATTTAAACTTTTATCCATACAAATACCTAGATTCTTTACTGAATCACTGAACACTTTCAACGTATTTATTTTATTCCAAGATACGTACACAATTGGTTTATACCCACTGTAATGTTTTTATTTGAGGCGATTATGTTTATAATGTACGCTGATGTCGCTATCAATTTGAAAATAAAGGACCAATGAGCATGGACTCTTCGCGCGTCATGAGCCAATTAGCTATTTGATTGGCTAATGAAAAATGAGATAACCTATTGAGTGTATAGAAGCCTTGGTACGAAACCGGATTCCCCAAGGTCACCACGATGTTTAGTAGACACCAGTCCCATACACTGGTCAAAACTTCATAAGAAAATCCTCCCCCATTACGAAAGAAGCGGGGTTCATTCCTTACTATAACACCAAAAGTATGACGCCTTAAACCATGCGGCCACGACTTAGAGCATGGGAATTGTGGGCTGTTCAAACAGTATACGAATGAAGGATACAGAATCTCAAACAACCTGGTTTAATGTAATCAAGTACGTTGTGGTTACTCCGTTTACGACCAGTTCGCGTTGTCGAGGCCCCTGCGTAAAGGTAACACTTCTGTTAATTTGTTTAAAGACTATGAGTGGCCACAGGGGACCTAATCCAGTGTCACGCAAGTGTTACGAATGGATCTCCACTTGTCAGTCCCAGTGTGAAATGGGCGTTGCCATTCTGTGCATTGGCACATTCACCTTCAACACGAAACACGATTAGTCCATCAGCTTATGGAATTAATCCTGGAGATACATTTACATAAAATACATACATTCCTCTGAAATAACGGCCAGAATTAATATTGTATCCTTGAAATCAGAATTATGATTGCAAGAGTTTTGTTCACAAGTGTTGCCATAGTAACTATGTATGAAATAGTACTCGTATATTGCGATACAAGCGTGGTAAATGCATTATAACAGAATCGAAGAAAAGTTAGAGAATACAAGACAAAGTCATCTCTATTTCAAAGATTCTGTTATCCACTTAACACATGTATTGCGTACTATTTTTTGACCGACCTTAATAAAAAAATAAATTATTATTAATCATTTTTAATTTAAATAAATAGTTTGTTTTTGGACGCTAAAATTTTCATGTCTGATCACAGTTTGTTATTTGTCGACATGTGTAATTCATTTGTTATTAGTATTTGAGGAGCATCGTTTCAAATCATATTATGTCCAAAAAACAAAATTTTACAGGAATAACGAAAAACTGATTACTCCTAATCCGGGTAATTTTTCACAAAATGAAAAAAGTGAAGTTATTATGCTTGAGGCGTACTTCAAGGAACTTGAAAACATGAAATCACTTTTCAATTGTGTTATTCAAATTGAAGGAAAATGTGTTGGACATAATACGTTTTGATCCAATAATTGTACAGATGTTCACAATTAAAAATTCTTAATGAGGCAACTACATAAAATAACCAATCATTATTATTATTATTATTATTAAAGAATAACATTATTTGTTAATATAAAATTACAATTTTCACATTAAACATTTTGATATACAGAGTGTTCATAATTAAGACAAATAAGACAACCAGTCACTCTTCAATTAAACCAACCAGCCACTCTTCAATTAAGCCAACCAGCTACTATTCAATTAAGCTAACCAGTCACTCTTCAATTACGCCAGCTAATCAGTCTTCAATTAAGTCGGTTAGCCATTCCTTATCTAAGCCACTCATTCGCTCTTTAATTAAATCAGTATGGAGGCAATTCAGTCGCAGCTTGATCGGTCTATCATTGGAGTTTCAAACTTGCGTTATGACGTCCACGTACACATACAAACCGGAGATATGGTAGAAGAAAAGATTACTAGCAACACTTTCACTCCACACTTTGTACGACAGTAAAAATGCACACCATCAGATGTTAGTGCTCGCGTTGGTTACAGCTCTCATGCGACAATCAATAACGACAAAGCAGCCTTGCTTTTATCACGCAGGAGAAGCTGTTGCCATCTTTTATGCCAACCCTGTATGCGGCTATGTGGAATAGTTATCGAGGTAAATGGGGATTTCTCTTCTATGCAAAACGTCGGGGGATTTAGTGTGCAAATTATGGGCCAGCTCACATCGCAAGCAGCATGTGCTAATGTTTAATTACTTTTCTGCAATGCAACGAGGAATAGAAATACCGCATCGAGCCATTACGGTAAATCAAACGCCATAAACGTTCCCAACCCGACTTTACTTAAAACCAAAGCTCGTACCAATGATTATTTACTGTTATTAGCCATTAAATCACGACACCTTTACTACTGCTGTTATGTTACAACTGCAGACTACAACAAAAGGTTCTAATTGAAAACAGCTAAAAAATGTGAACGATGCGCTTCGTTTCATGTATTATTATGTTGTCTCAAGGATCTTTTTCTATAAATGTACGGTAGTACACATTTGTCCTTCAGTTGCTAGGCAACGGACGATTTCTTTATATCTGTCAGTATGTCTTCAAATACGTTTCAAAAAGCACTTAAACTGCAACGTATAGTGCATATTATTTTCAGTTTCTCATTGTAAATGTGGGAATACACAACCACCATTCGAATGCACCTGAGTTTTGAAAAAAAAAAAACTGCAGGCTATAAGAAAGCCTATCAGGGATACTACACCGACACGTTGATTACGTCGCCAAGTTTCGGGACTTAAACTACAGTTGCACTTGTTACAGTAAGAATTTGTTTCACCATGGATTCCGGATGAGTTCCCACACCCACTATGGGGAAAGATATTATTCTATGTCAATACTTATTTGTAACCACTCTACTGTTATTTTAGCGACAGAAGACCAGCCCTGTTGAATATAATTTTAAATTCTGTAGCCCAAGAACGGATTACATCAGCTGCTTGTCTATGCGGATGACGTGAATATGTTAGGAGAAATCCGCAAACTATTAGGGAAAACACGGGAATTTTACTTGAACCAAGTAAAGATATAGGTTTGAAAGTAAATCCCGAAAAGACAAAGTATATAATTATCTCTCGTAACTAGAATATTGTACGAAATGTAAAAATATAAAAATTGAAAATTTATCCCTTGAAGAGGTGCAAAATTAAAAAATCTTGGAGCAACAGTAACAAATATAAATGACACTCAGGAAGAAATTAAACGCAGAATAAATATAGGAAATGCCTGCTATTATTCGGTTGAGAAGCTTTTATCATCTAGTCTGCTGACAAACAATCTGAAAGTTAGAATTTATAAAACAGTTATAATACCGGTTGTCCTGTATGGTTGTGAAACTTGGACTCTCACTTTGAGAGAGGAACAGAGGTTAAGTGTGTTTGAGAATAAGGTGCGTAGGAAAATATTTGGGGCTAAGAGGGATGAAGTTATAGGAGAATAGAGGAAGTTACACAACGCAGAACTGCACGCATTGTATTCTTCACCTGACATAATTAGGAGCATTAAATTCAGACATGTGAGATGGGCAGGGCATATAGCACGTATGGGCGAATCCAGGAATGCATATAGAGTGTTAGTTGGGAGACCGGAGAGAAAAAGACCTTTGGGGAGGCTGAGACGTAGAGACTGGATTAATCTTGCTCAGGATAGGGACCAATGGCGGGCTTATGTGAGGGCGGCAATGGACCTGCGGGTTCCTTAAACGCCATTTGTAAGTAAGTGTCCACACCTGTGGAGTAACGGTCAGCGCGTCTGGCTGCGAAACCAGGTAGCCCGGGTTCGAATCCCGGTCGGGGCAAGTTACCTGGTTGAGGTTTTTTCTGGGGTTTTCCCTCAACCCAATACGAGCAAATGCTGGGTAACTTTCGGTGCTGGACCCCGGACTCATTTCACCGGCATTATCACCTTCATATCATTCAGACGCTAAATAACCTAGATGTTGGTACAGCGTCGTAAAATAACCCAATAAAATAAATAAATAAAAATGTAAGTAAGTATATCTCAAAAATAACCTATGAAATATTAATGACATTACTCAAGGTTCACCTTGTACTTCAGCTATCTAATCTTTCTTGTTGCATTATGATTCTGTGATTTGTAGTAATGAGTACCAGGATTATTTCTTTGGGGGTAAAGCATAGAACACGTAGCCCTGACATCCGTATTACTATTAATGCCGATTGTCTGTACAAGTGGGAGGATTAACCTCCAGCCATCCGCTGAGTCGATTTGGCCTGTAACAGTGATGGCTTTACCTTTAAAAACAAATTACATTATTTTAAATGTAAAATATTGACAGATGAATTCTTGTAAGCGAGTTACAGGCTTCATGGGCTTATGCTCGATGGTAGAAGGATTCTCGGTGAGTTTTAAATCACGTGACTCCGGGGTGGGTGGTTCTTCCCTGTATTTTACTTGGTGGGACTATGGTAGTGCGTGTCGCATCGCAGGATCAAAGCCTTACCTTTCATAAAGCACTCTTTTATATTGAATCAGATATGAGGCCTGGTTTAATATATAGGTCTGTGATCAGCTTGAAAGGGCTAATTATATAACCAGTCCAGATACGAGCTAATAACGCTTCTGCATATCATTGATGTCACAGTTGATAGCGATGAATGGGATGCGGCTTATCAGCTGGTGTGACACAGTGGACCGCGTGCCGTAGATGGCACGAGACTCGATGTTTGTATGCAGACTTATAGAAAGATATTTTATTGATATTATTTTCATTTCTGATACTCGATGCACGAGTCTTATGCATTTAATTGTAGAAATTCCGTTTCATAATTCTGTGGTTCGGTGTAGGGTAGACTAGGGTAACTGTAAACAAATGCTGTGACAAATACATCTTTCTCCATTCTCCTGTAACTTCATCCCTCTTAGCCCCAAATATTTTGCTAAGAACTTTATTCTCAAACACCCTTAACCTCTGTTCCTCTCTCGAAGTGGGAGTCCAAGTTTCACAACCGTACAGAACAACCGGTAATATAACTGTTTTATAAATTCTAACTTTCAGATTTTTTGACAGCAGACTAGATGACAAAAGCTTCTCAACCGAATAATAACACGCATTTCCCATATTTATTCTGCGTTTAATTTCCTCCCGAGTGTCATTCATATTTGTTACTGTTGCTCCAAGATACTCGTATTTCAATTTTTCCACCTCTTCGAAGGTTAAATCTCCAATTTTTATGTTTCCATTTCGTACAATATTCTGGTCACGAGACATAATCTTATACTTTGTCTTTTCGGGATTTACTTCCAAACCTATCGCTTTACTTCCTTCAAGTAAAATTTCCGTGTTTTCTCTAATCGTTTGTGAATTTTCTCCTAACATATTCACGTCATCCGCATAGACAAGAAGCTGGTGTAATCCGTTCAATTCCAAACCCTCTGTGTTATCCTGGACTTTTCTAATGGCATATTCTAGAGCAAAGTTAAAAAGTAAAGGTGACAGTGCATTTCCTTGCTTTATCCCGTAGTGAATTGGAAACAGATGGAAACTGGCCTATACGGAATTCTTTGAGATATTTCAAGCAAAAAAGTTTAATAAAACTTTCCTCGTTTTTGCTTCCTTTTGAAGATAAAAATTGTTTTGTATTAAATATTTCATAGCGTGTTTTGGTAAAACCATTGATTTAATTCCCAATGTGTTCAGTGAATTTAAGGGAGCAGTGCATTATGATAATGAATTAATCGAAGAATTTTAGTTTTGTTCTTTAAATATGCATAAATTTGATCCGAACAAATGCAACTTTTCGTTCTGCAAAGGGATTTTGCAACGTTACATTTGTTCGGGTCAAATTTCTGCATATTTAAAGGACAAAACTAAAATTCTTTCAATCATTTATTACCAAAATATATTGCTCTGTTAAATTGACCGAGCATATTGGAAATTAAATCAATGGCTATCCCAAAACACGCTATGAATTGTTTCAAATAAAACAAAAATTTTTTTCTCGAAAAGGAAGCGAAAACGAGTAAAATTGTATTAAACATTTTTGTTTGAAATATCTCAAAGAATAACCCCCTGAAGTTAATGACATTACTTACGGTTCCATCTGTATAATAGAAACTAGTTGTGTCGATTTAATCAATTAATCGAATCGATTAAAAATATCGTGTGGTGAAGGAAACATAACTGCCTTGTGTAGTCTCTGCAGAATAAAATCTGCGAATCATTTAGCACGGTGAAGTCTTAAATTATATTTGACAAGTCATTAAGTGTGAACTGGTGTTCTTGCCTACGACCAACAGCTCTAAGAGAAACTGTTACAATGTGTGGCATGGGTTGATCTGTGGCGAAGTGCATTAGGACGTGTTCCTCGGGGCTTGAACTTGGTGCAGTTGTTTAAAAACCCGCTGCAACTTGGGGCACTCTCGCGCATTTCTGCCGCTAGGGCGCATCTGATTTATAATGGACGGGCCAAACACTGCTGCGGTTTCGGTATCATTACTTGCTGGACTGTATACTCGTTTTCATACACCGCAATGGCCACCCATTCATTCATCGTCCTGGAAACAAGCCTGCGCTTTTCACTTGTTTTATTTCTTCCCACACGTGATACATAATTTAAAGTGCCTAGAGTATATTGCTCACTATTCAGTTAACATTCCAAAAATTACTATTGAAATTCTGTTTAGGAGCATTAGGTGCAAGCCAGTACTAAAGTAAAGGTGCATATAATAATAATAATAATAATAATAATAATAATAATAATAATAATAATAATAGTAATACTTATGGCTTTTAGAGAAACCGAAGGTTCATTGCCGCCTTCACATAAGCTCCCCATCGGTCCCTATCCTGAGCAAGATTAATTCAGTCTCTATCATTATATCCCACCTCCCTTAGATCCATTTTAATATTATCCTCCCATCTACATCTCGGTCTCTCCAAAGGTATGTTTCCCTCCGGCCTCTCAACTAATGCTCTATATTTATTTATTTATTTATTTATTTATTTATTTATTTACTTATTTATGTGTTGGACAACAGCCATTGGCCAATAAAAGTCCAGCACGGTGATACAATTGATACATTAAAATGAACAACTATGGAACAAATTAAATAACTGAGATAACAACAAAATTAAGAACATATATTACAATGATTAATTTACAAGAATTAATACTATAATATTTTATGGAAAGGAGTTGATTCTTACAAGAGTATTACCAATTTGTGTATAAGAATTAATGCAAATAATATTACCAAAGACATTGCCATATTCTAATACTTCCATACATCGAATGGATCGAAATCGCCTATATGTAAGTTAGCATTTTTAATACATCTGGTCCACACCTGTGGAGTAACGGTCAGCGCGTCTGGCTGTGAAACCAGGTGGCCCGGGTTCGAATCCCGGTCGGGGCAAGTTACCTGGTTGAGGTTTTTTCCGGGGTTTTCCCTCAACCCAATACTTTCGTTGCTGGACCCCGGACTCATTTCACCGGCATTATCACCTTCATATCATTCAGACGCTAAATAACCTAGATGTTGATACAGCGTCGTAAAATAACCCAATAAAATAAATAAATAAATAAATAAATAAATAAATAAATAAATAATACATCTGGAGACCGGCGAGGAAGATTTAGAATTTCTAATATAGAAGAGTTTGTGATGTCTCATGTCCTTCATAGAAATACGAAGGCTGGCACTGTTTAAGAAAGATTGGCAATTAATGTCACCTTTAAGGACCTTACATAAGAATAAGTAATCGAGATCATGACGTCTGGCATACAGGCTTCGACATTTAAAGTCCTCGCATTTTTTTTATCATAGTTATACCCAGAGTTATTAGGCAGAAATCTGTACGAACATAATGAAATAAATTTCCTTCGAATATTTTCCAGTTTTGCCGAATCAGAACTAGTAATAGAGTTCCAAACTACAGATGCATATTCGAGTTTCGATCTCACTAATGTATAGTATAGCATTAAAAGAGAGTCAGGTGTTGAAAAAGAATAAGTAATTGACCGAATTATTCCTAAAATACTTATTACATGGTTATAAATATAATCCATGTGCTTGTGAAAAGATAATTTATTGTCAATTAATACACCGAGGTGTATAATACAATCTTTTCTGTTAATTAATACATTTTTATATGATTAGTTATATTTTAGTGTAGAGGTTTTCCTTGAAAATGATATTGCGTAAGTTTTGGATTCATTAATCATCCCGTTATCAACTGACCAATTGGTAATTGAATTAATGTCATCCTGAAGAAATTGACAGTCAGCAACACTATTGATTTTTCGAAAAATTTTAAGATCATCAGCGAATAATAGATAGCCAGAAATTATTTTTTGCAAATGTCGTCAATGAAGATTAAAAATAGAAGAGGTCCTAAAGTTGAGCCCTGGGGCACACCACAAATAATATTAAATGGATCAGAGAGAGTATTCGAAACTCGTACACTTGATTGTCTATCGTGTAAATAATTTTCAAACCAGCTTACGTAGCTTACCAATAGTCCTATATTATCTCATTTAGACAATAGAATAGAATGTGGAACTACATCAAACGCCTTACTGAAATCAAAATATATTGCATCAGTTTGGCCCTGGGATTCAACAACAGGCACTCTCTGACTCAAATAAGAGACTAAGCTAGTTGTGTAGATTTGGATTTAGTAAATCCGTGCTGTGCAGAATTTAATTTGTTTTTTACAAAAAAATAAATATAATAATAATAATAACAATAACAATAATACTTATGGCTTTTAGAGAACCTAGAGGTTCAACACCGCCCTCATATAACCCCGTCATCGGTCCCTATCCTGAAATTGCAATCAATCAGAAAGCTATAATAATTAAATAAAAATACTAACTTAATTTTCATCGAGCTCGAAACGAAAAGCACGTGAAAAATTTACAGTAGACGAGAAAAACTTGAATGTGTCTTAAGTTGATACAATATTTATTTCAGCAATATCAGCTACTCAGTTTTAGAGTATTAAATTCGTGAACTGTATCAATACATTGTGTCGTTTTCCACTTCAAAATCTTCATCCAATATCATCTATAGAAGTACGATGCCATTATTTGTATGAAATATGTTAAGAGTTTCTGGAATGTCGCCAGCCAATCTGGCTCGTCTTTGTCCACCAGAAATTCCACCTCAGACTTACAGCGATTCGAACCTGGATCTCTATCGTGGAAGGCCGATGTACCAGCCTGCACGTGTCAACATTTCACGTAATCAAATTAGTGTAACATGATTTATCAACCGACACCTAATTAACTATGTAAATACAGCAGTCGCTAGCAAGGGTCAATTAAGCCGATCGCACACGACGATAACGTGGACAACTGCAACTCCTTAGCAGCTAACAAACAGACCCGTTGGTTAACTTTGGAAGTTCATGACAAATTCTACATGCCCGTCGTCTTATACATTCTCTCTCCTTTAACCTTTAACATACTTCTCTTTCCCCATCTCCTACCCATCCAATATCTTCTTCCACTTCTCCTACGACTCCTGTTGTCTCTCCATGCTTTCTTTTGTCCTATAATCCTCTTCTATCCTCCATGTTTATGTCCCCTCTCTTCTTTCCACCATCTCGTTTTGTTCTTCCTCTTCTTCCTTATATTTAATTACTCATCCCCTTCCATTCTATTCTCTTCTTCTCTATCATCAATTTCTCTATCTCCCGCTTTTCCTTTCATGCTCCCTGTATTCTCTTTTCCTATTTCATCTGTTGCTCTACAACATTTTCCACATTCCTTCCGCCTATTCCTCTTCTCTCTCATCTCCTTTCCCAATTTCTTCTTCCTCCGTTTGTTCATCTTAATTCGCATTTCTTTCTGCTACATCTTATTTCTCAGTTTCTCTACCTTCTACTCTATTATTCACAGATCCCTTTCATCTCATTTTCCCCTTCCCTCTTTCCACACATCCTACTCTTCTTTCTCCATTTTCCCTTTCCTCTTAAATTGCATTATGTTTCTCCTACATCTTCTTCCTTGCTTTGTTTCTTAGTGTCTTTATCTTATTCCATGTCATTCACATTTCCTTTTCATCGCATTTTCCCCTTTCCTCTTTCCACACATCCTACTCTTCTTTCTCCATTTTTCCTCTCCTCTTAAATTGCATTATGTTTCTCCTACATCTTCTTCCTTGCTTTGTTTCTTAGTGTCTTTATCTTATTCCCTGTCATTCACATTTCCTTTTCATCGCATTTTCCCCTTTCCTCTTTCCACACATCCTACTCTTCTTTCTCCATTTTTCCTCTCCTCTTAAATTACATTATGTTCCTCCTACATCTTCTTCCTTGCTTTGTTTCTAGTGTCTTTATCTTATTCCCTGTCATTCACATTTCCTTTTCATCGCATTTTCCCCTTTCCTCTTTCCACAAATCCTACTCTTCTTTCTCCATTTTTCCTCTCCTCTTAAATTGCATTATGTTCCTCCTACATCTTCTTCCTTTCTTTGTTTCTTAGTGTCTGTATCTTATTCCCTGTCATTCACATTTCCTTTTCATCGCATTTTCCCCTTTCCTCTTTCCACACATCCTACTCTTCTTTCTCCATTTTTCCTCTCTTAAATTGCATTATGTTCCTCCTACATCTTCTTCCTTTCTTTGTTTCTTAGTGTTTTTATCTTATTCCCTGTCATTCACATTTCCTTTTCATCTCATTTTCCCCTTTCCTCTTTCCACACATCCTACTCTTCTTTCTCCATTTTTCCTCTCCTCTTAAATTGCATTATGTTCCTCCTACATCTTCTTCCTTTCTTTGTTTCTTAGTGTCTTTATCTTATTCCCTGTCATTCACATTTCCTTTTCATCTCATTTTCCCCTTTCCTCTTTCCACACATCCTACTCTACTTTCGCCATTTTTCCTCTCCTCTTAAATTGCATTATGTTTCTCCTACATCTTCTTCCTTGCTTTGTTTCTTAGTGTCTTTATCTTATTCCCTGTCATTCACATTTCCTTTTCATCGCATTTTCCCCTTTCCTCTTTCCACACATCCTACTCTTCTTTCTCCATTTTTCCTCTCCTCTTAAATTGCATTATGTTTCTCCTACATCTTCTTCCTTGCTTTGTTTCTTAGTGTCTTTATCTTATTCCATGTCATTCACATTTCCTTTTCATCGCATTTTCCCCTTTCCTCTTTCCACACATCCTACTCTTCTTTCTCCATTTTTCCTCTCCTCTTAAATTGCATTATGTTCCTCCTACATCTTCTTCCTTTCTTTGTTTCTTAGTGTCTTTATCTTATTCCCTGTCATTCACATTTCCTTTTCATCGCATTTTCCCCTTTCCTCTTTCCACACATCCTACTCTTCTTTCTCCATTTTTCCTCTCCTCTTAAATTGCATTATGTTTCTCCTACATCTTCTTCCTTGCTTTGTTTCTTAGTGTCTTTATCTTATTCTATATCGCTACTTTCTGGGCACCCATGGCCTGCAATAGAGATAGCTCTTCCTTTTTTTTTCTTAACTACATGGTTTAGTCAATGCAGCAGCTCCAGTAATACAAATCCTGCCACTCTTTCCTCATGTTTTTCTTTTAGCTAATACTTTAATGCAAAGGAAATCGTCAAATCATAGCGTAGATTTCACCTAAAGTTTACTAAGTTCATCCCCTTTTGAAACCACAAGCTTCTTCCCTCACCCCATATGTGCTATCCTCTCCCTGCCTCACCCTTATCCATATCAATCTACTTCTCGCCCTCGGTAGCCACTTACCACAGATTAATTTTAATATCACCCCTGCATTTACATCTTCCCCTTCTCCCTCCAAGGATTAAAAACTTTATTCCGAAAGCCTTCACATCCCATCCATATGCACCGCGCAAGCCGTGACGCAACATACCTAAAGGTAGCGCTTCTCGAGAAATGAAGGTTAGTAAATGCCCTTGACGTTGTGTATTTACTATATATAAATCCCACAAGGGTAGCTGCCCTTCAGTAAGGGTTGCCAAAAGACGCAGCAAACAAAACAAATAAAATAAAAATAAACATTTGCGTTATCACTATTTACGATTTTTATTTTCAAATGGAAGCTACCCTTGGGAAAGTACTTTTAATCAATAAGTATTAGTAATCAAATAGAATATAAGGAAATTTAGACATACAGGGGATAACGTAAAATCTGAACAGAATATTTCATTACGTCTACAGCAATAATTTTCAAAATATTTAAAGGAATTCCAAAAGACTTAAAACATTCAACTGAGAATTTTGGAATTGTTCCCCTTGCTCCGAACAATAGGCGAAATACTTCAATCTGTCCTTGTATATGATAATAATCCCTAAAGTATTGAATTGTAGGGTCATAGATGGTCTTCTTTTCTTCATGTACTGCTATGGGCTGTTCAACTGCAGTTTCAAAGCGCATGGTGGGATCGATGATAATTGCTCTGTCATTTCTTCTATCAATGGCAATGATGTCAACTCGCCGAAAACTTCCATCTTTTGCAAGGCAGTGGACTTCTTGGTGAACCTCGTAGAAGGAAGGAAGACTTTTAGCAATAAGTTCTCGTATTGCTGGTGTCTAGTATTCCGGATGAGAGTTCCATGTTGGCAGAATCCCAGGATGTGGGGTAAGGTTTCTATCTCAGTGCAAAGTCTGCACCGGGAGCCATCCTGAGACCGACCTGGCATGGCACGCACGTTTGATACTTGTCCTATCATTTTAATTGCCTCCTTCCACTCGAATACAGAGAGACCATCTCTTGTTTTTATCCAACGGTTAGCTGGCGTGTAGTCCTCAAATAAGAAAAAAAAAAACTAAGAAACAAAGCAAGAAAGAAGCCGTGGGAGAAACATGAGTAAATTAAGGGAAGACTCCACTGAAAATCATAAAAATTTTTCAAAATTTTTTTTAGCTATTTCACTTATTCAGAATTTATATTTTCATACCCCAAATGGATTCAGCTCAATTCTGATTACAAATACTCGTATGTTTTCACTTTTTAAATTAAGGCTGGAAGGGGGCGTGGAATTTAAAGACCTGTCAAAATTGTTTTTCATCGAATAATTCTTTTTTAAAATGTTTGATTACAAATCTAGTAACATTTTGTTGGCTCCCTGAAGTTACTAGATGAATGTAGCGGAGGAGAATATTAATTTGCATAAATATTCATTTTATTTTCAAATATACTTTTATGTGTTCATTTTTGTTGATTCAACACCAACTTTCGTATGCCAAATATTAATCAATCTGGATGAAATTTTTACTGCAAGTATTTATGAGGTAGCTGCATGTTTCTATGCATTTATTTTGTGAGAAATGCATAGAAACATGCAGCTACCTCATAAATACTTGCAGTAAAAATTTCATCCAGATTGATTAATATCTGGCATAAGAAAGTTGGTGTTGAATCAACAAAAATGAACACAGAAGAATAGATTTGAAAATAAAATGAATATTTATGTAAATTAATATTCTCCTCCACTACATTCTTCTAGTAACTACAGGGAGCCAACAAAAAGTTACTAGATTTGTAATCAAACATTTTAAAAAAGAATTCTTCGATGAAAAACAATTTTGACAGTTCTTTAAATTCCACGCCCCCTTCCAGCCTTAATTTAAAAAGTGAAAACATACGAGTACCGGTATTTGTAATCAGAATTGAGCTGAATCCATTTGGGGTATGAAAATATAAATTCTGAATAAGTGAAATAGCTAAAAAAAAAAATTGGAAAAATTTTCATGATTTTCAGTGGAGTCTTCTCTTACGATGAACAATGAAGAAAGAAGAGGACGATATATGGAAAGAGAAGAGGAGAAAATGCGATGAAATGGAAATGTGAATAATAGAGAAGAAGGTGAAACTATGGAACAAAGTAAGAAAGAAGATCAAGGAAATAAATGCGAATTAAGAGGCACAATATTATTTATAATATGGAGTCTCCGGTTCCCCTGTGACATCCCAACAAACCCACATTATCATCTCATCGTGGGCGTAGCGTAGACCAGCCTCCTATGACGCACCTTGAGCAACGACTCTGTTAGTAAATTGTCTACAGAACTGGCTTCATATGGGACAGTGACGAACATGAAGCCGCCATTAGTAAAACAACATTATAACAAAATATTGGAAAACGAATCATAAAAATACATTGAAAAATATTAAAATTAAGTGGAAAATCTTTCCCACTGCATTTTTCAAAGGCTCCAGGTACTTACTTGTAACTATAAATTATTTTTTTATCCATGACTGGATAACATTTCTTTTCAGAATGGAAAGTCACATTTGTTCGGATCAAATTTCTGCACATTAGAAGGACAAAACTATAATTCTTTCAATCACTTATTATCAACAGTAATCTCACTAGAGGTTTTGATTTTATCGATAAATCAAAACTCGAGTGGGATTTAATTGACTATTACACGACTAGAAGAAAGTATATAAAGATTAGAAGTAACAAAGTACTCCAATACAATAAAATATATTAACTGACTTACGACAATACAGCTGTCTTCAAATGTATTATTGTACCATCTCAACATAACGCTAGATGGCAGTAGTGTTTTATGATTATGTTTTCTTGTTATCAGTTGTGCCAACTATGGAATATTCATTGAACTCTGTGGACGGTTACTAGTCAAGAAGGCTTTGTTGATTCAGTTTCATTTTTATTAAAACATTTGCATTCCACTTCAATCATCCGGATCCCAGTAATCAACGTCACTTGACAGATGATTTTCTATAAATCTTGGTATTAAACAATCTCTGATACGTGACTATCCATAATATCATATAGCAGAAGCTATAACAAACATAACCTAAATAATATATATTATTATAATGTACCGAAGTACATATATTATATTTCCATGCAGATATTCTGCGTCATCATACGATGAAAGAGTAATGGAACGGAGATAAATTTTCTCCGGCGCCTGGATTTGAACCCGGGTTTTCAGCTCTACGTGCTGATGCTTTATCCACTAAGCCACACCGGATTCCACCCCGGCGTCGGAAGAATCGTCGGGAACCCAAGAGTTGGAACTTTAAAGTGAGACGATTCTTCCGACGCCGGGGTGGAATCCGGTGTGGCTTAGTGGATAAAGCATCAGCACGTAGAGCTGAAAACCCGGGTTCAAATCCCGGCGCCGGAGAGAATTTTTCTCCGTTCCATTACTCTTTCATCCTAAATAATATAAACAAGTGTTAGAAAAGTTTTAAATAGGGATGATGAAATAAACAAGAAACGTTTTAATTAACGATGATGAAATAAAAAATAAACATGAATAATTTTAAAAGAAACAATTATTGAAAGTACAATTTTCAAATTTGAATGTTTTAATGTTTGGTGGTTCAGTTGATGTTATATTGGACGTGTGCGTAAAAGAAGTGAACTCGTTGATGTACATGGTGTATCCCTCAACTTATTCAGGGTTTCCGAATGGTGCTCTTCATATATGACCAGTGATCTTTATTAATCCTTGTTCTTGAATGCCAATGCGAGTCATATTTGAAAGTGCTGTGCATCGACTGGAGTGGTTTGTAATTTTCTGTTTTTTGACGTCTAGACCAGTGCAGTTTGAAATGTTGGCAAACAAAGAAACAAATGCTAGGGTAGTGATAAAAATAAACAAATGCTAGGGACGCGATAAAATAAAACAAATGCTAGGGACGCGATAAAATTGTGCGATAAGCAGCCATGATTGGTTGAAAGACGTCCTTTCGTACCGTTTTATTGTTCAAAAGTAATGTGACGTAGTAAAAGTGTAATAGTCATCATAATACACTGCTCTTTTAAATTGACTGAGCATATTGAGAATTAAATCAATGGCTTTCTCAAAACACGCTATGAAATATTTCTTATCAAACAATTTTTTCCCGAAAAGGAAGGAAATTGTATTAATTAATTTTTTAAAGAAATATCTAAAAAATAATCCCTTAAAATTAAAGAAAATACTTATGGTTCACCGTGCATATTAGCTAATTTTCTCACAGACTTCACATGGGAAATGTAACCCGGCAATGTTGATGCTGAAGTTATTCTTGCGGTAATGGAAACACAATGTTGTAAACTTAGTTATAACATCGCATGCCTTTAGGAGCTTTTCATCATACAATGTTACAGCTATACCGCCATACATAGCGGTGTAGCCAAGTGTTGCTCACTGTACAGTACCTTAATACACTCGTATTATTGATAGTTATCAATTTAATGTCTCTTTTCAACACAGATGTTACTTAGATATGATATAATAATGGCGCTTTAGCCATGGAGCAATGTTTAAATGAAAATTATGCAGAAATTCAAATTTTAAAAATCCTACATAAATCCTACATACTTTATCGGAATCCAATATAGGTCTCCTTTTGTGAACTATGATGTATAGGGACCGGATTTTTATGTAATTACATATTATATTCCTTTCAATAAATAAATAAATCTTTGCGAATGTTGTAATTACCATTAATATATTAAAATTTGATACAACATATTTTTACATATTTACCCCGCATTACATATTATGGCTTGCTATTACATAAATCTACATATTTAGGGGGTTTATTCATTTTTACCTTTCTAAAAGGAGAAAAAAAAACAAAACAAAAACTTCTGTTAGGGAAGTTTACAATTCGAAATACACAGATTTAAAAAGCCCTTTTACCTACCCAAGAAAATATATATTTCGGCACGAAACACAACGTCCTTAGTTCCAGGCAAACAACAGTTGTTAAATGCCTATAGTTTGAGGTTTTAGTAGGTATTTTGTTTCTTACAGGGAGCAGCTAAAATGCATGTGTCCCACATCTCCTCTTATTTTCTCCTAATCCAGTAAAGCGAAACAGTGCTTGCAGTACTGTTGTGTCATTCATTTCACTCAGTTCTCTAGTTTCAGTACTTACAGTATAAAGTGCAAGTGAGTTTATCTACTGCTTTTAACTAACTAAAATGGCCCCTGTATCTTCAATCCTAACGACAAAAATAAAATCATGGATTGCGATGGACGAAGATTTCACTACAGATGGAAAAATTGCAATGTGTCGAGTATGCGGTAAAAAAGTCGGGTGTTCTATGAAATCACAACTGGAGAGTCTTACCTATTCTATACCTGCCACATATTGATATTAAATATTTTCATGATTTTACATATTTTGGTACATATTCAGCTTATTTTTCTTACATAAATATGTACATATTTCACACCTTGATATTACATAAAAATCCGGTCCCTACTGATGCATAGCGATAATTTGCTGTGGAAATTATAATGTTGGTAGATGTTGGAGCTATTCTTCCGGTAACGGGAATCGAAAATCGAGTCAGTACAGAGCCGTTGACCTAAATCGGCTTACACACGACAACCTGTACTGACTGATGACGGACAGCCCATGAATGGAGCATTTGAAAGCTTTCGATCTGCAGAGTGCTTAGTGAAATTTCCCACGAATAGTATTAGAGGATTATAGGCGATTCAAGCTGTTATTAGTTTGTCATAGAATAACTGTAAATCAGATCTATGACTGCGCACTCATCCCTGGGCAGATTACGCAGCTAGACTTCGGCTTTCATATGCTCCAAAAGCTAAATATACGAGGGCATTACATCAGGTATTGGACGTGGTTAATCGCCATCAAAGTGATTAAATCATTTTCAAAGTAAACAAACTGGCGAACGGACTAATACTGAGGGCCTGAACAATGAATACACCTTGTTTATAACGGTAAACCCATTGAAATTGAGATTATTGCGGAAAAAATATAAATAATATTTTAGATTCAATGAAAGCACTGCAAAAACGCACCCTAATCTAGAGATCTGAATTCTTGTGAAAAAAGAATATGTTTACGTATGTGGGGAGATCACACAAGGGGAATACTAGGAGAAAAAGAGGAATTTCAAGGAAGAAAATAAAGCACAACTAGAGGAATAAAATAAGAACAAGATAACACTAGAAGCACAGAAGAACACTATGAGCAAAAGGGGAATACTGGCAGAAGAAGGGCAATTCAAGGACGGGGAATAAATGAGGAAGGGGAAAAAGAAGAACAAGAGGAATACAAGAAAATTAAAAAGAACACAAGAAGAACAAGGAGAACAGAGGAATAACAAAGAGAATATAAGCAGAACAAGTAAATATCGGGAGAACAAGGGGAATACAAGCAGAACAAGACAAATACCGGGAGAACAAGGGGAATACAAGCAGAACAAGGGAAATACCGGGAGAACAAGGGGAATACAAGCAGAACAAGGGAAATACCGGGAGAACAAGGGGAATACAAGCAGAACAAGACAAATATCGGGAGAACAAGGGGAATACAAGCAGAACAAGATAAATATCGGGAGAACAAGGGGAATACAAGCAGAACAAGACAAATACCGGGAGAACAAGGGGAATACAAGCAGAGTAAGAGAAATATCGGGAGAACAAGGGGAATACAAGCACAACAAGACAAATACCGGGAGAACAAGGGGACTACAAGCAGAGTAAGAGAAATATCGGGAGAACAAGGGGAATACAAGCACAACAAGACAAATACCGGGAGAACAAGGGGACTACAAGCAGAGTAAGAGAAATATCGGGAGAACAAGGGGAATACAAGCAGAACAAGACAAATACCGGGAGAACAAGGGGAATACAAGCAGAACAAGACAAATATCGGGAGAACAAGGGGAATACAAGCACAACAAGACAAATACCGGGAGAACAAGGGGACTACAAGCAGAGTAAGAGAAATATCGGGAGAACAAGGGGGAATACAAGCAGAATAAGGTAAATGCCAGGATAACAAGGGAAATATAAGCAGAACAAGAGAAATAGCGGGAGAACAAGGGGAATACAAGCAGAACAAGACAAATACCGGGAGAAGAAGGGGAATATGAGCAGAACAAGGGAAATACCGGGAGAATAAGGGAAATATAAGTAGAACAAGAGAAATGCCAGGAGAATAAGGGAAATACCGGGAGAACAAGGGGAATACAAGCAGAACGAAGGAAATATCGGGAGAAGAAGGTGAATAGAAGCAGAACAAGAGAAATATAAGCAGAACAAATAAAATACCAGAAGATTAAGGAGAAGGCTTGTATGTTTGTTGGTCAATTCCCAAGTTATATCCCTTCCAATAATTAGTGAAGAGGAAGACGTTCTATGTTTAGAAAAGAGTAGAAATAGAAGAAAGATATTACACAATACAGAGAAGCAATGAAGAGAAGCAGGTTGGGAGAAGATGGACAAAGAAAGAGGAAGGAAGAACAAATATGATGAAAGTAAATTAAATAAAAAGAAAACAAGATGAAGGATAAGAAGAGGAAGAAGAGAAGAAGAAATAAAAAAAGAGTAGGGAAAGGTGGGAAATGAGAAACTATTTAGAAAATAAGAATAAATAGAAGAAAAAGAGCAAAACGAGGAAAGAAGAAAGTAAATAGAATCTGAGGAAAATGAAGGAAGAGAATGGAATAAAAAGAAAATCGAGCAATAAGTTAGCGAAAAGGAGAGAAAAAGAAATAAAATTGCACCAAAAGGAAAATAATACGATCGGGATCATTATAAAGATAAAAGTGACTTTTTTTTAACAAGAAACTGATTCCTAACAATTCAAAGAGCCGAATCGTGCTCACTTTCCGTTTGAATGTGTAAGAAGGAACATCCATACTCCCCGAGGCTAACGCCATATTCGTGTGATGAGAGTAAACAACGAGCTCCGAAAAGGCCGGCTGAAAAAATCCACATTGCATTCATGCCAGAAACAAGAGAACTAGAAACAGCTGATTCGTTAAATGGAGCCTGGCTGATGAAAGGTAAATTTTAAGTTATTTAAGTAGTACGCACCGGGGCCTGCCACCTGCCAATTCATCTGCATTCCAGTCGGAGTGCCATACATCGTTAAACAAAACAATATTGTTATGAATCTGGACACGGCAGACTGCTAGACAATCGAGTGGGGACCCTTAATTAAGCAACAAACCAACTATATAATGAAGCGGAGCAAACACAACAAGATGGATACATTGCGCCCATGCAGGCCAAACAAAGCCGGAAAAAACGCTGTACTGGCAAGTGCGCTCAGGTCCTTAATAGAGTGAAATCTATGTCGAAACCAGTATTTATGAAGGCTATTTTGGGTGGGAAGAAAATCGAAACGTGCATAGCTTCACTATTCTGCACACTTTTAGTCTATGTAGAACATATAACTACGTATGGGTGCCAGCACACAAGGGGGATGCTAGGAGAACAAGGGAAATACAAGGAGGACAAGAAGAATACAAATAGAACAATGGGAATACAAGGAGGACAAGAAGAATACAAATAGAACAAGGGGAATACAAGGAGGACAAGGAGAATACAAGTAGAACAAGGGGAATACAAGGAGGACAAGGAGAATAAAGTAGAACAAGGGAAATACAAGGAGGACAAGGAGAATACAAATGGAACAAGGGGAATACAAGGAGGACAAGAAGAATACAAGTAGAACAAGGGAAATACAAGGAGGACAAGGAGAATACAAGTAGAACAAGGGAAATACAAGGAGGACAAGGAGAATACAAGTAGAACAAGGGAAATACAAGGAGGACAAGAAGAATACAAATAGAACAAGGGAAATACAAGGAGGACAAGAAGAATACAAATAGAACAAGGGAAATACAAGGAGGACAAGGAGAATACAAATAGAACAAGGGAAATACAAGGAGGACAAGAAGAATACAAATAGAACAAGGGGAATACAAGGAGGACAAGAAGAATACAAATAGAACAAGGGAAATACAAGGCGGACAAGGAGAATAAAAGTAGAACAAGGGAAATACAAGGAGGACAAGAAGAATACAAATATAACAAGGGAAATACAAGGAGGACAAGAAGAATATAAATAGAACAAGGGAAATACAAGGAGGACAAGGAGAATACAAGTAGAACAAGGGAAATACAAGGAGGACAAGAAGAATACAAATAGAACAAGGGAAATACAAGGAGGACAAGAAGAATACAAATAGAACAAGGGGAATACAAGGAGGACAAGAAGAATACAGATAGAACAAGGGGAATACAAGGAGGACAAGGAGAATACAGATAGAACAAGGGGAATACAAGGAGGACAAGGAGAATACAAGTAGAACAAGGGAAATACAAGGAGGACAAGGAGAATACAAATGGAACAAGGGGAATACAAGGAGGACAAGAAGAATACAAGTAGAACAAGGGAAATACAAGGAGGACAAGGAGAATACAAGTAGAACAAGGGAAATACAAGGAGGACAAGGAGAATACAAGTAGAACAAGGGAAATACAAGGAGGACAAGAAGAATACAAATAGAACAAGGGAAATACAAAGAGGCCAAGAAGAATACAAATAGAACAAGGGAAATACAAGGAGGACAAGGAGAATACAAATAGAACAAGGGAAATACAAGGAGAACAAGAAGAATACAAATAGAACAAGGGGAATACAAGGAGGACAAGAAGAATACAAATAGAACAAGGGAAATACAACGAGGACAAGGAGAATACAAGTAGAGCAAGGGAAATACGAGGAGGACAAGAAGAATACAAATAGAACAAGGGAAATACAAGGAGGACAAGAAGAATACAAATAGAACAAGGGGAATACAAGGAGGACAAGAAGAATACAGATAGATCAAGGGGAATACAAGGAGGACAAGAAGAATACAGATAGAACAAGGGGAATACAAGGAGGACAAGGAGAATACAATTAGAACAAGGGAAATACAAGGAGGACAAGAAGAATACAAATAGAACAAGGGGAATACAAGGAGGACAAGGAGAATACAAGTAGAACAAGGGGAATACAAGGAGGACAAGGAGAATAAAAGTAGAACAAGGGAAATACAAGGAGGACAAGAAGAATACAAATAGAACAAGGGAAATACAAGGAGGACAAGAAGAATATAAATAGAACAAGGGAAATACAAGGAGGACAAGGAGAATACAAGTAGAACAAGGGAAATACAAGGAGGACAAGAAGAATACAAATAGAACAAGGGAAATACAAGGAGGACAAGAAGAATACAAATAGAACAAGGGGAATACAAGGAGGACAAGAAGAATACAGATAGAACAAGGGGAATACAAGGAGGACAAGGAGAATACAGATAGAACAAGGGGAATACAAGGAGGACAAGGAGAATACAAGTAGAACAAGGGAAATACAAGGAGGACAAGCAGAATACAAGTAGAACAAGGGAAATACAAGGACAAGAAGAATACAGATAGAACAAGGGGAATACAAGGAGGACAAGAAGAATACAGATAGAACAAGGGGAATACAAGGAGGACAAGAAGAATACAAATAGAACAAGGGAAATACAAGGAGGACAAGAAGAATACAGATAGAACAAGGGAAATACAAGGAGGACAAGAAGAATACAGATAGAACAAGGGAAATACAAGGAGGACAAGAAGAACACAAATAGAACAAGGGGAATACAAGGAAGACAAGGAGAATACAAGTAGAACAAGGGAAATACAAGGAGGACAAGGAGAATACAAATGGAACAAGGGGAATACAAGGAGGACAAGAAGAATACAAGTAGAACAAGGGAAATACAAGGAGGACAAGGAGAATACAAGTAGAACAAGGGAAATACAAGGAGGACAAGAAGAATACAAATAGAACAAGGGAAATACAAGGAGGACAAGAAGAATACAAATAGAACAAGGGAAATACAAGGAGGACAAAGAGAATACAAATAGAACAAGGGAAATACAAGGAGGACAAGAAGAATACAAATAGAACAAGGGAAATACAAGGAGGACAAGAAGAATACAAATAGAACAAGGGGAATACAAGGAGGACAAGAAGAATACAGATAGATCAAGGGGAATACAAGGAGGACAAGAAGAATACAGATAGAACAAGGGAAATACAAGGAGGACAAGAAGAATACAAATAGAACAAGGGGAATACAAGGAGGACAAAAAGAATACAGATAGAACAAGGGGAATACAAGGAGGACAAGAAGAATACAGATAGAACAAGGGGAATACAAGGAGGACAAGGAGAATACAATTAGAACAAGGGAAATACAAGGAGGACAAGGAGAATACAAGTAGAACAAGGGAAATACAAGGAGGACAAGAAGAATACAGATAGAACAAGGGGAATACAAGGAGGACAAGAAGAATACAGATAGAACAAGGGGAATACAAGGAGGACAAGGAGAATACAAGTAGAACAAGGGAAATACAAGGAGGACAAGGAGAATACAAGTAGAACAAGGGAAATACAAGGAGGACAAGAAGAATACAAATAGAACAAGGGAAATACAAGGAGGACAAGGAGAATACAAGTAGAACAAGGGAAATACAAGGAGGACAAGGAGAATACAAATAGAACAAGGGGAATACAAGGAGGACAAGGAGAATACAAGTAGAACAAGGGGAATACAAGGAGGACAAGAAGAATACAAATAGAACAAGGGGAATACAAGGAGGACAAGAAGAATACAAATAGAACAAGGGAAATACAAGGAGGACAAGGAGAATACAAATAGAACAAGGGAAATACAAGGAGGACAAGAAGAATACAAATAGAACAAGGGGAATACAAGGAGGACGAGAAGAATACAAATAGAACAAGGGAAATACAAGGAGGACAAGGAGAATACAAGTAGAACAAGGGAAATACAAGGACGACAAGAAGAATACAAATAGTACAAGGGGAATACAAGGAGGACAAGAAGAATACAAATAGAACAAGGGAAATACAAGGAGGACAAGAAGAATACAAATAGAACAAGGGGAATACAAGGAGGAAAAGGAGAATACAAGTAGAACAAGGGGAATACAAGGAGGACAAGAAGAATACAAATAGAACCAGGGGAATACAAGGAGGACACGAAGAATACAAATAGAACAAGGGGAATGCAAGGAGGACAAGGAGAATACAAATAGAACAAGGGGAATACAAGGAGAATAAAAAGAAAATACAATGAGAGAAAGGGAATAATAGAGGAACACCGGGAATATAATATAAGAACAGGGAGAAGAAGATGAATACAAGGAGTACAAGAAAATCAAGGAGAAGACGAGGAAAACAACCGGAAGACAAACTGAATAAGGTACAAGCAAGGAGAACAAAGGGAGTACAGAGAGAACAAGGGGACAACTTGGAAAATAAGTTGAGAACAAGGAGAATAGGGTACAAAGAAGAATTCAAGGAGAGGAAAGAAAAGACCTGGAGAAGTAGGGAAATAAAAGAAGATAAATGAAAGGAGAATAAGGATAAGACGACAAGTGAAAGACAATGAAAACGAGGGGAATAACTGGAGAACAAGGGGAATATAGGGATAAGAAGAGAAATAGAGGACAAGGGGAATGTAGGGAAAACAAGTGGAATATATGGAGAAATAGCCGAATATAAGGAAAACAAGGGGAATACGAAGAGACAAGGAGAAAATAGGGACAATAATGAGAATATAGGGAAAGAAAGTGGAATATATGGAGAATAAGGGGAATACAAGAAGAATAAAAAGAAAATACAATGAGAGAAAGGGAATAAAAGAGGAACGCCGGGAATATAATATAAGAACAGGGAGAATACAAGAAGTACAAGAGAATGTAATAAGAACAAGGGGAAGACAAGGAGAATAAGATGAGTACAAGGAGAACAAGAAAAACAAGGGGAATTCGAAGAAAACACCGAAAGACAAACAGAATAACATAAGCGCAAGCAGAAAAAAGGGGAGTAGAAAGAGAACAGGGGACGAGAAGGATGTTAATGTTATGTTTTATTTAACGACGCTCGCAACTGCAGAGGTTATATCAGCGTCGCCGGATGTGCCGGAATTTTGTGCAGGAGTTCTTTTACATGCCAGTAAATCTACTGACATGAGCCTGTCGCATTTAAGCACACTTAAGTGCCATCGACCTGGCCCGGGATCGAACCCGCAACCTTGGGCATAGAAGGCCAGCGCTATACCAACTCGCCAACCAGGTCGACAGGACGAGAAGGAGAACAAGGGGAATACGAGGAGGCAAGGGGAAAATAGGGACAAAAATGAGAATATAGGGAAAGGAAGCGAAATTTATGGAGAATAAGGGAAATACAGGAAGAACAAGTGGATAACAAGTCGAACAAGTGGAATACAAGCAAAACAAGAGTAATACAAGAAGAAGATAGAGATTACAAGACGAATAAAGAATTTACAAGTAGAAAAAAGGGGAATACAAGCAGTACTAGGGTACTATAGGGAGAACTATGATAATACAAAGCATACAAGGGAAATACAAGGTAAACAAAAGAAATACATGGGGAACAGGGGGAATGCAAGGAGAACAAGAAGCAAAAAAAGTAGAGTCACAGAAATACAAGGAGGATAAGAGGAATACAGGTGGAACAGGGATAATACAAGCAGAAACAAGAAGAATACAAGAAGAACATGGGGAGAACTAGAGGAATAGACGGAGAAAAGAGAAATAGGAGAACAAAATGAATACAATCAGAACAAGGGGAATACAAGAAGGGTAATACAAGCAAAACAAGGGAAATACAAGGAGAACATGGGGAATGCAACGAGAACAAAAGGAATAGACGGAGAAAAGGGAAATAGGAGACCAAAGCGAATACAATCAGAACAAGGGGAATACAAGAAGGGTAATACAAGCAAAACAAGGGAAATACAAGGAGAATATGGGGAATGCAAGGAGAACAAGCTAATACAAGAATTACTAGAAGAATAAAGGAATTACAAACAGAACAAGGAGAATATAGCGTAGGTAGAATAAAGAGAATACAAGCAGTTGTAAGGTTATAGAGGAAGAACTATAAGAATACAAAGAGTACAAGAAGATTAAGAGAAATACAAGGCAAATAAAAGGAATATAAGGAAAACAAGGAAACTGTAACGATAACAAAGGGAATGCAAGGAGAAAAAGGAGAAAAAAAAAAGGACAAGGGAACTGCAATCAGAAGAAGCGGAATACAGGAAAAGATGTTGAATTTTTATGTTACGGCCAATTCCAAAGTTGTTTCCCCCATACATAGTGAGGAGAAACACGTAATTCTACGTCATAAACATCACATCCGTTTCCGATACACTGATACAGATAGACGAATTGCTTTCTCTCCGTGACGAAGGAATACGGTTCAAGACGCACATAAGTGAGTTAGCCCTATCTTCTGTTCACGCATCCCCGCTGTGTCCAATGGTCCACTGTGTATTTAAGGGGGGGGGGGAGGCACGAAGCGCTGGAGTCACGTATTTTTTTTTTTTGCTAAAAAATTCCGCGTTGGTTTATTGAGAGAGCCGGAAGCTATACAGACATAGGAGAAATCTAATTCCAGGAGATGCGGCATACGAGGGGAGAGGGGGCAGTGCATGTAGCAGAAGTAACCCGAATGGTAGTTACGGATATGAAATAAGGCTCATACGTCATAGGGCTGCTGTGAATTATGGGGATACGTACCATGCTGTGGCACTTTGTTATTTATTGGGACCAGCACCGGTCCTAATGAATCAAGCGAGCGGGAGTCTTCAGTAAGATCATGTTTACCAAAACATGGCCCGCGGACCACTGCTGGTCTTCAGGTGCAGGGCGAATCTATTATATGGCAGCATGCGTAGGAGCTTCAAATAGGGAAGGATTTTGGAAAGGTGTCAACGTTTTCTCGGTATAACAACGAGAAAGGAAGGACAGGTGTGACGTCACATCACAACTGGTCCTCTTAAAGTGTTCTTAAATTAGAATAACACAAACACGCTAGTAATGCAGCCAAAAAAATGTAGAGTAATATTTTATATCGTAATCATCACGAGTAAGTTCTTATGAATCTTCAAACATACACATTTGAACCAGTGTTTTCTCTAACTACTGTATAGTCAGGCATGGGCATAAGAGAGGGGAGGCATAGATGATACAATTCACTTCTTCCACAATATTTCGGACGCAGCTGTTGTATTTACATCAATGGGTAACAACATGAATTTGGCTTCTCTTCCGCTTAGAGAATGTGCAAAACTAATACGAAATCTCATTACATTAAACACTTAAAATCAAGTCAAATACGTAATGCAGGCATTCATATGGACATTAAGGCTTAACACTCATAAATAATCACCAGAGCCCGGATGTTTGAAAAAATGCTTTTTATACTGGGTGGAAGTAGGTAAATCATTATTTGTATAGATATAAATGAGATTTCGAGTAAATCAAAGTGATAGGGCCAATTTTTATTTTGCCTATTTTGCGTTTTTGAAGTGTTTCTTACTAATAAATGCCTTTTTTTGTCATTTCAAATCAATATTTCTTGTTTATTTGCATTTTTTTATTTAGTTTTAATGTAATGTGTATGAAATTTAAATGTATTTGAAACAATGACTAACTTTACAAGAAATAATAAATAAAAGTAATTTATTTCGGTGCTTAATCTGCTAATAATCGTGCTTTAATACTATTGGTGTAATATGAATAATGATCGATAATCCACAGTTACAAATGTAACATTGTCATGTCTTTACGATACCAACAATCAGCTTTATAATTTTAAATATTAAGCTCGTTCTCAAAGAAGTTGCATTGAGATCGGCTATTACATGTAATTGTTTGGGATATCTATCAAATTCTTATTCTCTGTGTTTTAAGGATAGCCTACGTAAAATCTGTTTCTGTGTCTAATTCTACATTAGAAATGAATAAAGAAAAGGAAATGGTAAGACTCTGGGTAAAACAATTCCAAACTTACTTCAGTGTTTACAAATAACTTCAGGTGATGAGGCATACTATTGTAGTCGGAGAAAGCGTTCTCTACAGTCGTATTTTACTGTACATCCTGCCGACATCGAGCGCGGACCGATATTCTGAGTGGGGAAAATCTTGTACCCCACGAATACAAGTAGCATAATAACGTACTGGTCGTAGCTGAACGAATAGGGTTTGCTTGAATCTCACAGAGATGGTTTACTCTCTTGGACAAGGTCACTTCAGGACGCATTCAACAACAAAAGGCAGCCCCCCCTCCAAATGCTGAATCGTAGAGGTTTGCAATGTGAAACAACCGCTCTCGGCCCATATAAATGCAGGCAATTATACACTTTATGCAGAAAAGCTGTAATGGTTTCCATTCTGCGGACATAAATACAGCGATCGTCGTACTGAAAATACGGCCGGGGCTTTGAAAGAGATACGGAGGAGAGGAGAGAGTGGAAGAGAAGAGGAACATTAGCGAAAAAAGGAGGGAAGTTAAAGGAGAAAAAATGGGAAAAGGGCAAGAGGAGAAATAGTGAAAGGAGAACGATAAAAAAGAGGGATAGAAGGATGAAAAGCAAAAGAAATGAAAACTGAAAAGGTGTATGAGGAAGTAAAAAAGTATAGGAAAATTGAGATGAAGAGAAAGGTAAAGGATCAAGAGAAGTAACATGTAGAAGAGAAGGAAGAAAAGAAACTGAAGTAAAGGAAATCGTAGGAAAGAAGCAATGGAAAGGAAACGGAGAGGAAGGAAAGTAAACGGGGAAAGAATGAAGAAAGATGGTGATGAATAAATAAAGGAAGAGAGATTGCAGGAAAATGAATCAGTGGAGAAGACAAAGTGAAGAAGGAAAGAAAGCGAGGAAGAAATGGAGAATGAAGTACCGGTAGTGAAGAAAGATGGTGATGAATAAAGGAGAGGAAATTGTAGGAAAGTGAAACAATGGAGAGGAAAAGGTGAAGGAAAGAAAGCGAAGAAGAAGAAGAAAAAGAAGAAGAGCAACAAACTGAGAGTGAAGGGTAGTGCTGAATAAAGAATAAGAAATTGAACACATGAGAAAATATAAGAAAAGAAGAAAGAAAGAAAAAAAGAAAGAAAGAAAGAAAGTGAGGAAGTGAAACAACTACGAGATAGAAGAATGATGGAGTAGAATAGATAAAGAAGACATAAAGAAATGAAGAAAGGAGTGGGAAAGAGGAAGCAAGAAACAAAAGCGAGGAACATGGACATTGTTGGTGAGAGTATAATATGAGTCGTTCAGAGCAGAAGTGGTGTAAGTCAAAAATGGGTAATGACGGTTAAAGTAAACATTCTGTACAATTCAGCGCAATGTAGCAATTAATATTCAATTTATTTAAACTATTAGTAGTCAGTGGATAGCAAGAAGGACATATTAATTGCTATTTTGCGAAATATTTTACAGAATTTTTACTTTAAACCTCATTACCCAATTTTTACGTACACCACTTTTGCTGTGAACGGCTCATATGTAGGCAATATCATGCAACAAGCAAAATGGAAAGACTTCATCGATTTGCGCTATTCCAACGCCTTCAAATGTAATATTAGGTTTACATAATAAATTTGTTATTAATATTCCTTTAGATGCAGTATTTTAGGCAACCGAAAATTTATTAAACGTGTCGGCCTAGTTGGCGCAGTTGGTATAGCGCTGGCCTTCTATGCCCGAGATTGCGGGTTCGATCCCGGGCCAGGTCGATGGCATTTAAGTGTGCTTAAATGCAACAGGGTCATGTCAGGAGATTTACTGACATGTAAAAGAACTCCTGCGGTACAAAATTCCGCCACACGGGTGACGCTGATATAACCTCGGCAGTTGCGAGCGTCGTTAAATAAAACATAACATTTAACATTTTTATTAATATTTTCTTCAACAAATGTGTCATTTAAGTAATATTATGAAGTATTTACGTAACTATAAGTTAGGAATTCTAAATCACCTTCTATATTAATCTATTCTGTTCAAAATATACAACGCTCAAGTTCTGCTTAGCTTAAACAGTATTTGCACATATTTTTCCTCCATTGTATTAAAATAATCTTCTCTTTCGGAAATTATCTTCGCCAGTCTTAGTAAGAAATCACCATTTTGAAATATTAGCCTAAGTCCACCATTTTGAAATATTAGCCTAAGTCCATCTTTGTCCTCTCCATAGTCAAAATTATTGTCGTTACTGCAGGATTAATTATTTAAATGACTAAATATTAACCAATTAACTTAAATGTAGTTTAATGAGAGCTTAAAGCCCAATTCTTGTTGGTGAAATGGATTGTCCCTTAAAGGGGTTAGGTACAGTTTACAGCAGTATACTTTTGGAAATATTCAAAAATTTTTTCCTCCATTACTGTATCTTGTACAATAATGAAAATTAGTATGTGTAAAACACTGTCCTTCTGCTACATGAAAAAAAATATATATATTTTTACGATTTAAAGAAATTATTTATACATTTTTCTTCAAAATTCAATATGGTGGCAGTTCACTGTGCAGTGATGAAGCGTTTCCCTCATAATTAAAGAACTATCCAACATTCTTTGATGAATTTTTTTTTTGTGTGTACTTATGCATGTCATATCTACAATATGAAGTAAAATCATTTCTCTACCTTTGATAGATTGTTTGATAAAAAATAAATTGATTTAAAAATGGTCAAATATCAGCATTCTTACAATACAAAATAAAAAAAAAATTATTTATTAAGGAATGTAGTTGAAAGAGCATGACATTGTAAACATGAGTTTCAGCAATAAAATAAAAGCGAGAGAACATGAAAAAGTTAACAAGTTTATGAGTTATGAGGGAAACGCTTCATCACTGCACAGTGAAATGCCACCATTTGAAACTTTGAAAATAATATATATATATATATATTTTAAATCGTAAACATATATTTTTTTTTCAAAGAGCAGGACAGTGTTTTTACATCTACCAATTTCCATTATTGTACAATATACAGTAAAGCAGGGAAAAAATGTTGACTATTTTCAAAAATTTTACTGCTATAAGCTGTACCTAATCCCTTAAGTATCGATTAAAGGACTTTAAGTAACAATTAAAGTTAAATGAGGTTGGTAAAATCGGTTTCTAGAGATCTGTTTATGTACAAATTGCAAATTGTAATCCACTTTTCAACTACAGCGGCTACTTAAGGGCAATAACACACACCTTAATGGTAGAGCAATGGTGGAATGACATAGAAAACAAAAATTATTGGAAGAAATCATCTTCACGGCCGCATACAGAATGTACCTGAATTCACACTCCGTCTGGCCTCGATGTTTATAGTGAGATTCAACAAATACATTCAAATAAAAACTGGACAGGGTGTAGCATCCACATGCATTACTAAGATTGTAATTGGCATCGATATATCGATGGCATGTTCTATCGATAGTTTAGTACTAATGGCTTCACTGTGAGTGCAGAGGGATTCCGTGATGCATACGGATTTTACATCACGTAATGTTAATTTTTTATACGAGGGAATGTAGTTTTGCAGCATAGAAGGAAATTAAGTGTATGAACGTGCTATGTAACCTCAATACGCAATAAAAGTGATCGCGTTACAATATTTCTGAATTACTGGGAAATGCGATAGTGTTAGGACGCAATACACGAGAACTGAACCCATAAAACTTGCGGAGGAATGAGAGCATTCTCCAGAGAAAACATGCACAAGAGGCCTAGACTGCATCCAGAAGAATGTGATGGAGGTTCTATAAAGTGTAGGGTCATATTTAGTAAATGTTAATATAATATAATATAATTTGAACTGGTAATGCAAATTACGGGAAAACGGTTGAACGGATTTTAATAAATGACCCCTCATTTTGAAGCTTGGAACCCAAAGTTTTTCAGAAAAATAGTAGTTTTCAGTGAAATGTCAATTTTCCTATTTTCCAAAATCCATCTTTCGTCAGTTTTGAGAGCTAATAAATTGCACTTCAGAATAAAACAAAACACACACTACAATAATATAATATAATATAATATAATATAATATAATATAATATAATATAATATAATATAATATAATATAATATAATATAATATAATATAATATAATATAATATAATTTGAACTGGTAATGGAAATTACGGGAAAACGGCTGAACGGATTTTAATACATGACCCCTCATTTTGAAGCTTGGAACCCAAAGTTTTTCAGAAAAATAGTAGTTTTCAGTGAAATGTCAATTTTCCTACATCATTTTCCTATTTTCCAAAATCCATCTTTCGTCAGTTTTGAGAGCTAATAAATTGTACTTCAGAATAAAATAAAACACACACTACAATAATATAATATAATATAATATAATATAATATAATATAATATAATATAATATAATATAATACAATATATAATATAATACAATATATAATATATAATATAATATAATATAATATAATATAATATAATATAATATAATATAATATAATATAATATAATATAATATAATATAATACAATACAATATATAATACAATATATAATATAATATAATATAATATAATTTGAACTGGTAATGGAAATTACGGGAAAACGGCTGAACGGATTTTAATAAATGACCCCTCATTTTGAAGCTTGCAAACCAAAGTTTTTCAGAAAAATAGTAGTTTTCAGTGAAATGTCAATTTTCCTACGTCATTTTCCTATTTTCCAAAATGCATCTTTCGTCAGTTTTGAGAACTAATTAATTGCATTTCAGAATAAAACAAAACACACATTACAATAATATAATATAATATAATATAATATAATATAATATAATATAATATAATATAATATAATATAATATAATATAATATAATATAATATAATATAATATAATATAATGTAATATAATATATTGATTCATTCAGAGCACTGCCCAAAAGTAGGTCTTTCACTGCAAACCCAGCTTTCTCTAATCTTTCCTATTTTCTGCCTTCCTCTTACGGGGTTATTCTTTTAGATATTTCAAACAAAAAGCTTAATACAATTTAGGCGCTGGGAGTAATAGCACCTGAAGTTGAAAACCCATGTTTTGAGAAAAACAATATCAAACTTTTAGAACAATGTATAAATTTTATTAGTAGCCTACATATACTCGCATCAATCTGTTTTGTATAATATTTTAGACTATAAATGCTCAAAATTCAATATCAGTTATAATTTAAACACAACCGACTTCTAAATATTTGTAAATATAGTACTGAAAATTTGTCGTTATTCCACAGAAAATCTGAGAATTATTAAATTAGAGTACCTAGACATTAAAACCAGTAGAAAAGTGTTAGTTCACTAACATACACGAATTTTATTGAACGAATAGGCTAATAAGAAATAATAGTACAAACTTCTGCTTATCAAAACAATACAAAATAAGAATTTTTAGCCGATAAACCCTTACATTTTTATGGGAACATACTCTAGAAACAAAATAACATTTGTTTTAAATTTTTAATAAGGAAAACAGAAGATGTGTTAAGAAAACCAATGCTTAAATTATGCTACAGATGAAAACTCCTCTACTATAGTGTCAAATATTTTTATTCACGTTCACTGCTTTCATTTTCAGGATGGTTTTCATCCAGCACTGATTCTGAATCCAAAATATTTTGAAGATAAACTTGCATTTTCTGGTTTCAAGAACTTCAATAATGAAATAATCCTAATATGATTATTCTTTGATAATTTTAAGTCAGGACGAGGGGGGATTTTGTTTTACTAAGGTCTTCCTTTGATGCTATATGTTTTGAAAAATTTAATGGCTGGAAAACGATATTGTAAGTATATGATACTGCCAAAGATCTGATGTATAAAATATGATCGTATTGCGAATTTTCAACCTTTCGACTTAGCACAGCACATCACATAATGAGTTCTCCTGTCATTTATAGTCAAGGAAATGAAATACAACTTCTAGAATCGATAGAGAAGACAAGGAAGATTATGAAAATGCCATTCCGGAATAACGACTTACGTAGAATTAAGTGTTATGCACCCAACGCCTTAATTTTGCTCGCTTTTTCTTCCGTTTCGAGATAAAAATTGTTTTATATGAAACATTTCATAGCGTGTTTGGAGAGAGCCATTGATTTAATTCCCAATATGCTCAGTCAATTTAAGACAGCAGTATACTATGGTAATAGGTGATTGAAATAATTTTAGTTTTCTCCTTCAAATGTGCAGAAATTTCATCAGAAGAAATGCAACGTTTCGTTGTAAAAGGGAAATTTTAAAATGTTCAATCTGTTCAGATGAAATTTCTGTACATTTAAAGGACAAAATTAAAATTCTTTCAATCATTTATCAACAGTTATCTCACTAAAGCTTTTGATTTATCTAGAGAAAATCAAAACTCGAGTAGGATTTAATTGACTATTACACGATTAGAAGAAAGTATATAAAGATTAGAAGTAACGAAGTACTCCAATACAATAAAATATATTAACTGACTTACAACTGTCTTCAAATGTATTATTGTACCATCTCAACATTACGCTAGATGGCAGTAGTGTGTTATGATTATGTTTTCTTGTTATCAGTTGTGCCAACTATGGAATCTTCATTGAACTCTGCGGACGGTTACTAGTCAAGAAGGCTTTGTTCATTCAGTTTAATTTTTATTAAAACATTTGCATTCCACTTCAATCATCCGGATCCCAGTAATCAACGTCACTTGACAGATGATTTTCAATAAATCTTAGTATTAAACAATCTCTGATACGTGACTATCCATAATATCATATAGCAGAAGCTATAACAAACATAACCTAAATAATAAATACAAGTGTTAGAAAAGATTTAATTAGGTATGATGAAATAAACAAGAAACGTTTTAATTAACGATGATGAAATAAAAAATAAACATGAATAATTTTAAAAGATACAATTATTGAAAGTACAATTTTCAAATTTAAATGTTTTAGTGGTTGGTGGTTCAGTTGATGTTATATTGGACGTGTGCGTAAAAGAAGTGAACTCGGTGATGTATATGGTGTATCCCTCAACTTATTCAGGATTTCCAAATGGTGCTCTTCATATATGACCAGTGATCTTTATTAATTCTTGTTCTTGAATGCCAATGCGAGTCATATTTGAAAGTGCTGTGCATCGACTGGAGTGGTTTGTAATTTTCTGTTTTTTGACGTCCAGACCAGTGCAGTTTGAAATGTTGGCAAAGAAACAAACAAATGCTAGGGTAGTGATAAAAATAAACAAATGCTAGGGACGCGATAAAATTAAACAAATGCTAGGGACGCGATAAAATTGTGCGATAAGCAGCCATGATTGGTTGAAAGACGTCCTTTCGTACCGTTTTATTGTTCAAAAGTAATGTGACGTAGTAAAAGTGTAATAGTCATCATAATGCACTGCTCTCTTAAATTGACTGAGCATATTGGGAATTAAATCAAAACACGCTACGAAACATTTCATATAAAATAATTTTTATCTAGAAAAGAAAGCAAAACCGAGCAAACCTGTTTTAAACATTTCGGTTTGAAATATATCAAAGAATAACCCCGTGAAATTAATGACATTATTTACGCTTCATTCTGTGTGTTCAACGTTGTTTATGTTTCTAAATTCAAAACAAAATTTATCTTAAAAATATGTTTCTTTCATTTTGTAAATCAGCCTACAACCTCAATCAGGTCCTTACACGACCCAACCTTTACTCATTTACTTTTTTTTTACTTTTACTTTACTCATTTACTCATTATACCCTACCACAAGACATCTTTATATTCTTCATCTTATACAGTTTCAGTTGCTAGAAATTGGAACTCGCTACCGAGTGATGTAAGGGGTTGTTGGACAATAACTTCATTTAGGTCAAAATTACATAAATTCTTACTTAACAAATCAATTGCTGATTAATATTTATTACATATAATGAAACTAACACCTGTCTAATCTTATTATTATCATTAATTTCTCTAAACAGATTTACAAAACCTCTAATGGCAATTACATTAATATTCTCATTATAGAAATATATTTTAGATTTATATATTTTTTTTTCTCCTTTTAACATAGTTCTAGTAAGCTTATATTAAATTAATTTTCATCATTTTACTAGCTATCTCAAATCTCAAATTAATTATAATTGATTCAATTAAATTAGCTCATAAACTAAGTTACTACTTTACCTAATAGGTTTATCTAAATTTAAATAAATATGTAGTCTACTAGTCGTTAAAACTTAACTGAAGAATATTGCTGCAGAACCTTTCAAGTGTAGTGTAAATATATAATATACAGAGCGTTCGCCTACGGGTGGGGCCAGGAAAGCGGCCTGCCTGCGGTGTCGCTTGCGGGAATCGTCTATCCGTAAGCTTCCGCTTTCTATACTATACTCTGTAGGGTTTTAATTTTAAAAGTTTAGCAGCAGTAAAGACTGATGTTTTTGAAACACTAACTTCCTGTGAAACACGTCTTAGAGATTTATTAGGAGAGCGTGTAAATGATGCACTGATTTCATCAATTTTTCTCCCGTCAATACTCTTTGTTTTCGCTTAGGAATTGTAGCATTTATCGACCCTGTTGTCCTTCATTTGTTAACAAGACGTCTAACAGTTTCTCTACCTGAATTGGAGCACCCGGATATTTCACTTCAAATTGCCTACGCACCTCTCTACATGACTCTGTTTTCACATATGCATCATACATAAAAACTCTCTGTTCAAGCGTGAATTTTGCGTTTTGCATTGTTAACAAATTTTACACAACGCTGAATATTTATGCAACTGTGTCAAGAAACTGCACTGTACGTGTTAAATACTGCAACATCTGGCTCACAGCTGATAACTTGTCGACCTTGATAGTCGAGCGTGTCTCAACAACTGCGCGCACAAAGCGGAGTATCAGATCATGCCGCTTTCCTGGCCTCACCCGTAGGCGAACGCTCTCTTTGTATTGTATTGATTAAGGCTGGTTGAGTGGAAGGGAAGGCCATATGGCCTTAACTCTGCCAGCGAAAATAAAAATTATTATTATTATTATCATTATCATTAGCATTATTATTATCGCTATCATTATCATTACTATCATTATTATTACTATTATCATTATTATTATCATTATCATTATTATTATTATTATTACTATTATTATTATCATTATTATTATCATTATCATTATTATTATTATTATCATTATCATTATTATCATAATTATTATTATTATCATAATAATTATTATCATAATAATTATTATTGTTATTATTATTATTATTATTATTATTATTATTAACCTTTGGGAACAACACACCTAGTTACTCAAACTAAGTCTCGAGGGCCACTCTGATCTCGCTGGCCACGAGTGAGGTCACACTGCTTTAATTGAGCAAGTCAAATGCCTCTGTAAAAAGTTGCAGAATGGATTTAATACGTGTGTACGCTGCCTCACATCAAGTATTCACGCAGGAGGACTCGGGGCGTGCGAGCGGCTTAGAACAGATACCAGCTTAACCAAGACAGTTCATTTCCTCTAGAACTTAAATAATTAACATGTCAATTATAATATTCATGTCGAATTAAGGCAAATTTAACTTGCCGGGAGGAACAGCTATAGCTGCGTGGGTACACTTCTGTCTGGCCGGACAATGGATCAGTACAAAACATACCCAAGTCACGGAAGACATCGTACAGCTTTGAACTCCATTCTTCCGATGACACTGTATTCCTCCTTGTCCATAGATATGCAATGTTTCATCTCCTTTTTTTATTTATTTTACTATGCACATTGGCCGGGAAAAATTCCAAGTATCGTCATTTCCCATAACTATGGTCCAAAACGCATTATGTCCTACTTAGTCTCCCAAGAGTTCCGTGTTTGCTATTTGAGGCGCCACTGTGATGAAATTATGTTCCCCATAGATCAGTGATGTCAACTGATGCCCATAGGAGCAATCTCGCGCTTTAGAGCCCAGGAGAGCCTGAGCGCTTTACAGCGGAAAGGACAGAGACAGACGAAAGAGGTAGTATATGCCGCTTGGTCGAGCTATATTCAGGGATGGCCAGCACTGATTTAATGGATAAAGGGAAGAGAACTTATTAAAATTGTACCATGTTAATTTTTAGATTTTTCTGAGAAGTATAAGTGCATTATAAATTTTAATTTTAATGTTCATTTTCAACAAGTTTGCTTTTTTTATTCAAAAGGAATATTTTCTCAACTTTTTTTTACAGAAAAGTGAAATTTTCAGATATGTTGGTTAAGTAGCCTTACAGGTACTAAACAATGTTTTCGTAAATCTAATATATCGTAAATACGTATTACTGGAGATGGTGTATTAAAATGTTTGAAAATATTCGCATGGAAAATGTTTGTAAGGAAGTGAATTAACAAAGCAAATACTGTTACATCACAAACAAAAGATATGTGCCCATGTGTTGGTAAAACGTCAGCTCTATAGCTGCAGCAGATTTCGAGATAATTTAATATATTCTGATAACAGAAAATTGCGCAACAATATCACTTAAAAGCATAATCCGATAAGAGTTTTATTATGCAGTATTAGTTACAGTTAAGATATATACCTAGACAACTTTGCTTGTACTATAATATTGTTTTGATTACTTTTATAAGACTAAAAATTCCATCAATATCAATTTCAACTTATCATGTCATATTCAATGTCTTTCTTTGGGATAACACTTTCTTTATGAATGCTGTGTTTAATTCACTTAGTACAGTATAGTTGTAGTTATTATGGAATTTGTGTGAATATTCCTTCTTTACTCTTTATTATGTTATTAACGTTTAAAACACAACTGCAATATTAGGTTAAGAAATAGGTGTTAGTACTTTTGTTTTACAGACAATATAGAAAACAACAAACAGAAAGAAGCCATGTAAAAATAACGACATAAAATTTCACGTTCCGTTTCAAGTTTGTGCACCACTGTTTTCTTAATTCCACAGGCTGCTTAATCCTCCTAGCATACCTAGCGCTTAATGCCCGCTCACGACGTTAAGGTCAGAAAAATGTGCTTGCTTTGACATCACTGCCACAGATGCTTCCATCTACCATTACACGTGGCAGTGATATGAATGCTTACCAAGGTCAGTGTGCATCGTTGTATTGAATGTGTGAAGACACGAAATCATTCAGTTTATTTTTGTCTGTTTTATTAAGCTCTCCTCTGTAGAACTGGTACGTTATAGATATATGATTGTACAATTAAACCTGGCTATGTAGTGTTTACTTTCACGTAATAATTAGACTGGCAGAGGTTAGGGACTCTGCGTGAAAAATTTTTTAACCTCAAATCTAGAAGTCAGTCCTCAACTATGTACCACAATTTTTCGTGGATCATAGTTGTATTTCATTTTGAAATATTTGTTTCAATAAAATATGATCAATGTGATTATTTACTTCTGCAAATACGGTATCTCATTATATTCTAAAACACCATTTAACATTATAGTCCAGTAAATAAAGAAGCAGGCTGTTCCAGCATCAATGGTACTGGCACGAATAATGGTCCGGTAAAACGAAAACTTCAGGGTAGAAGGAAAACAACCGTCCCTGTAAGTGACTATGAGAGCGATGAAATTGTATAGGATACAGATTATGATGTTTCCAGTGTTCTCTCCATATTTACAGATAGTGAGTCAGATGTGGAAAAGAAGACAAAATCTGTTAAATTAATGCTAAAGACACATAGTTACATGGTAGTTACTTATGAGGAGGAATTGTGGCCTGGGAAAGTTTTGGAAGTGAAGGACAATGGAGCTGTTGTTTCATGTATAGTAAGAAGCGGCAATTACTGAGGTGGCGAGAAATGCAAGACATTTTATTCTAGAGAGGAAAAAATAATAAAACAAATTGAAGAACCCAAATGCGTCTCGAAAAAGATAGATCTATTTTCAATTTCAGAATTACAAGAGAAGTGGAGATTCAAAGGATCGAAATATGCCTACTGAATGTAGTTCTCAGTATGGTAAATAAACATTATCAGTGAATTTATGTGCATAATATTTTGATAAGATTGTATTAGTTTATTTTGATACCGTACTTTTGTTCGTTAATATATAGGTAGTTGTTCATTATTGCAGGAAAATGACTTTCAGATTTCACTTGTTTATGTGTGTTTATGCAGTGTGTACTAATAAAAAGAATCCATGTACCTTTCATTTATTTTTAATATTTATGTGCTAGATTATGTTTCTATCCTTAAATTAGAAACTCAATGTATTGATTTACGAATAATTACAGCTCCAGTTATAGTCCATTCATGCTTTCAAGCATGAATATATGAGTGGACCATAGTTGGGCAACTCAGAATACAACTATGTGCCAATGCTTATTATTTTTTAACACTCGTAATTAAATAATTTCAAACACATATGTCAATATTTATTTAATACACACTTACAAGAGTCCGAAGCCAAAATTTCACTTAATCTGGATGAATAGTACTGAATATACTAAGAAAAATGTGAAAAAATGTGGACCATAGTTAGGGGAAACTACGGTACCAAATTTCATAACTTTATTCCTTTGGTGTGGTCGCACCAAAGAATCAGCCCAATTCCGAAGTCTCTTTTGGGTTTCGTAACAAGCTCTTTTTACGGTGATGGGTTGTTAGTTTCGCCCAACCCCCAAGCTGGAGGACCATCCCTTATCGGCTGTCCGTGACTGCTTATTCAATATATTCGCAGCTGCCCTCCGTATCTGAAGGCCGTCTCCTCTATCTATCCACGCCGGCCATGGTTTTTATTTTATTGGGTTATTTTACGACGCTGTATCAACATCTAGGTTATTTAGCCTCTGAATGATATGAAGGTGATAATGCCGGTGAAATGAGTCCGGGGCCCAACACCTAAAGTTACCCAGCATTTGCTTGTATTGGGTTGAAGGAAAACCCCGGAAAAAACCTCAACCAGATAACTTGCCCCGACCGGGATTCGAACCACAGGTGTGGACTCCGGCCATGGTGATAGAGATCCACAATATATAGACCAGTTTCTGTCTGACTATTTCAATTCACTGCGGACTAAAGCAAGGAGATGCACTATCACCCCTACTTCTTAATTTTCCTCTAGAATATGCAATTAAGAAAATCCAAGAAAACATAGAGGGTTTGGAATTGAACGGGTTACATCAGCTGCTTGTTTAAGCGAATGAAATGAATATATTTGAACAAAAACCACAAACGGTTAGGGAAAACATGGGAATTTTACTTGAAGCAAGCAATGAGATAAATTTGGAAGTAAGTCCCGAAAAAACGAAGTATATGATTATGTCTTGTGACAAGAACAAAATATGAAATGAAAATATAAAAAATTGGAAATTCATCCTTTAAAATGATGGAAAAATTGAAATGCCTTGGAGCAACAGTAACAAGTGAAGAGTCCACTGCAAGAATGATGGATGTCACTTTCTTGTCGAAAATGAACCAAGACTCTCAATGCATAGCTTAAGACATATAGAATGTGCACAGAGAGTTATATGGCATTAACACTCATGGTCATTGTCCAGTAATGATCGGAAAATCACAGTTAAGCTTTGAGCACTAAGCATTTCAAACTTTCAATTGCTTCTCCTGAAAAATGTATTCCAAATGACATCCATCATTCTTGCAGTGGACTTTTCAAATATAAATGACACTCAAGACGAAATTTAACACAGAATTCGATTGATAAGGTTTTGTCATCCAGGCTCTTTTCACAAAAAACTGAAAGTTAGAATTTATAAAACAATTATATTACCGGTTATTCTGTATGGTTGTGAAACGTGGACTCTCACTTTGAGAGACGGACAGAGGTTAAGAATGTTCGAGAGTAAGGTGTTTAGAAAATATTTAGGGCTTCGTCTTTTTATATTTTACGAGTATTTTGTCCTTTATCCTCTGCACTCCCTCTTCTTCAAGAGTTTCCCTTATGAAAGAAAGAGAGATTGACAAACTAGGACAACGGTTGGCTTCGTCATTTCTCAGAACTTCTGCAACGTCCTTCGACAACGCAAAGCACGAGTTAGAGTGGAGTTGTGGTGTTATTGCTCTGAATAGTGTATATTACAGACACACACCACCATGATGCAGGCAGGTTGGGGGAGGCTTGCATATGGAATTAATCCCACAGAACCACCCTGCTGATGATGGCCATGGGTCAAGCGTTCATGCCGGCTTGGAATTATTTGGAGCGGAAAGCCTTCTAATACTGCAGCAGTGCCCCAGCTGGCCGGCAGACCACTTTTCCTGAATTCGGAACAGGCCGATCTCCCCACCCCCGAAAACAGAGGGAAGGCACCCCCTCCCCAACCCCGACAAAGCCATCATTGTGTTGAGTCTGGCTGCCACCCCCGGGATGCCAGTGTTTAATTGATACAGTCGACAAGACTACAAAGTGGGACGGAGCACTTAGTGGATGTCTAGGCACGCGAGATGCTGGCGAAAATTCACGCAATCTTGAGGTCGTGGCATCAACGGAATCGTATCGAGCATACAGATGGATTCCGAAACAAAATATTTACACCGTCGAAAACGTGGAGGTACTCACGAAACTAGAGAGAGAATTCGCAATGATCACATATGCATGCTGTTGCTTACATTTTTCCAACACGGGAATTTTACTTGAAGTAAAGCGATAGGTTTGGAAGAAAATCCCGAAAAGACAAAGTATATGATTATGTCTTTTGACCAGAACATTGTACGAAATGAATATATAAAAATTGGAAAATTATCCTTTGAAGAGATGGAAAAATTCAAATATCTTGGAGCAACAGTAACAAATATAAATGATACTCGGGAGGAAATTAAACGCAGAATAACATATGGGAAATGCCTGTTATTATTCGGTCGAAAAGCTTTTGTCATCTAGTCTGCGCTCAAAAACCTGAAAGTTAGAATTTATAAAACAGTTATACTACCAGTTGTTCTGCATGGTTGTGAAACTTGGACTGTCACTTTGAGAGAGGAACAGAGGTTAAGAGTGTTTGAGAATAAGGTGCTTAGGAAAATATCTGGGGCTAAGAGGGATGGAGTTACAGGAGAATGGAGAAACTTACAGAATGTAGAACTGCACGCTTTGTATTCTTCACCTGACATAATTAGGAACATTAAATCTAGACGTTTGAGATGGGCAAGGCATGTAGCTCATATTTATTTATTTTATTTATTTTATTTATTTATTTATTTATTTATTTATTTATTTATTTAACCTGGTAGAGATATTTAAGTGTGTTCATAACGCGTGCGTCCGCTTCATTTTAATGTTCGATACTATGATCATATCTCACCTTCTTTCGAGAAGTTATCATGGCTTATGTTACATGAGAGGAGAAATCTGCACTCACTTTCTCTCTTATATCGAATTATGCACACTTAATCCCCCTATTATTTATTCGCTCGTTTTCATACTCTCTCTCGCTATCATAATATTAATACTCGATCACAACGCGATAACACGCTAGAAATTCCACTTCACACATCATCTCTGTATTCCTCATCTTTCACTGTTGCTACCTCTCGTCACTGGAACTCTCTGCCGCCTGAAGTCAAGGGCTGCCGAACATTGAAATCTTTCAAATCCAAGTTAGAAAATTGTCTTATGACGAGTTGCCAAACTAACTTACTATTATGACAAGTGTTGTATTGCATGTTTCCACGTACTCATATTTTTTGAAATATATTCTAGTGATATTCAACTAATTTTATATTTTTGTTTTCATATTTTCCGATAATGGTATATATCTAATGTGATAAGTTTAGCTGTATATAATCATAATTTTCCTTATTGTGTGCACTTAAAAATATTGTATTCACTGTATGCTTTGTACTGCACTATTTCATTACTACTATTAGTATTATTACTATTATTATTATCATCATTATTAGTATTATCATTATTACTATTATTATTATTATTATTATTATTATTATGAAAAATTGTCTTTTTTATACTTTGTATGTCTCATTTATTTTGACCTGCTGTTCACATTTTATTATGCTTTTTCCTTTCTTTCTGTATGTTATATATTATGTCTGATTTCTACTGTACTTGTTGTTTACATTTTATTATTATTATCTTATTCAGTTTTGTGTGTAAAATTGTAGTGTACTTTGTAAATTTGTAGTGTTTTTGTAACGCAGTCTTTACTCTTGGTTGAGTGTTAGAGAAGGCCGTATGGCCTTAACTCTGCCAGGTTAAATAAATCAAATCATTATTATTATTATTATTATTATTATTATTATTATTATTATTATTATTATTATTACCCTATGCTTTGGAAAGAAGCATCCGTTATTCCTATCTTTAAGAATGGTAAAAAAAATGTTGTTTCCAATTATAAACCTATTTCAATATTAAACAATTTCTCAAAAATTTTTGAAAAAATAATCCACAAACATGTTTCATTTTATGTTAAGAATAAAATTAATTCAGCACAACATGGTTTTACTAAAGGTAAATCAACAACTACAAACTTAGTATCCTACCTTAATCTTGTTATGCCTGTTGTTGAAACCAAAGGTCAAATTGACTCAATTTATATCGACTTTAGCAAAGCGTTTGATGTTGTACCTCACAATATTCTGATAAATAAATTTAAAAACTTTGGTCTCTCTTCTAACTACGTGAGCTGGTTTGAAAACTATTTAACTAATAGACAATGTTGTGTTCGAGTTGGTGATTCTCTCTCGGACCCATTTAATTGTTTATGTGGAGTTCCCCAAGGATCTATATTGGGCCCTCTATTATTTTTATTATTTATTGATGACATATGTAAAAGAATAAGTTCAAACTACCTGTTATTTGCTGATGATCTCAAACTCTTTCGCTCAATAAATAGTTCTGCCGATTGCCAAACTCTTCAAAATGATATTAACTCCATTGAACTTTGGTCTGACATTAATGGAATGAAAATTAATGAAACAAAAACTTTTGTCATTTCGTACTCTCGAAAAACTACTTCCATAAAATTTAATTATTCTCTTAATAACGCCTGTATTATTAGGAAAAATTCTATAAAAGATCTTGATGTACTACTCGATTCTAAATTATACTTTCACGAGCATGTTCAATATATTTATAATCATTCAATGAGAATGCTTGGTTTAATAAGGTCTATAACCTATTCTTTTTCTACTCCTGAGTCACTATTAATTCTATACTTTACTTTGGTTCGCTCTAAACTTGAATATGCATCTGTAGCCTGGAATTCCATTACTTCAACCGATTCGGTTAAATTGGAAAATATTCAAAGAAAATTTATTTCCTTATGTGCTTTTCGATATATACCCAATTCCACTGACTTTAACTATGATATTACCTGTAAATATTTTAACTGTTGTAGCCTTTATGCTAGACGTCTAAATCTTGATTATCAATTTTTTTGCAAAGTTATCAAGGGTGATATTGATTGTGAGTCTATCATAAACAATATCAGCCTTCATATTCCTACAAAAGGTTTAAGATTTCAAAAAATTTTTTATAACCGAAATTCAAAATCACTTTCCCCAATCTGTAGATGCATAAAATATGCCAATTTGCATGGGCACAATTTAGATCCTTTTAAGGTTTAGTTTCGTTTTGATTATTAGTTTTTACTGTTTGTACTCAATTGTATTCATGTATGTTTTTATTATTTAAGATATTATTTATTTTTGTTTTGCACCTTCTTCTGTTTGTGTATTGTGCTGAACTATAATTGGCCTCTGGCTGTTGTTCAGCACACAAATATTAATAATAAATAAATAATAAATAAATAAATAAATAAATTACTATTATTATTACAACATCGAAAACGTCGAAAACTCACAAAACTAGAGAGAGTATTCGCAATAACCACAAGATGTAAAAAATTTACTCTGTAATGAAAAGTGATGATAATGCTGTTGCTTACATTTTTCCAACACAGAAATTTTACTTGAAGCAAGTAAAAAGATAGGTTTGGAAGTTAGATAGTTAGTGGGGTTTAAAAAGGGCGCGTCAGCTACTATGGCTATTTGCGGCCTTATCTAAAATCCTTCATAGAACCGAAACAAATACAATAATCAGAATGCTTAAAAGAACTAAAGAGCGTTGTCACGGTTAAAACGAGGTAAGCAAATGCAGTTTCAACAAGGTGATGCGTAAAAATCATAAAAGTGAGCACTTTTCAGACCGTAAATAGTATTTAAAACGAAACAATAAAATAATAAAACAAATGTTACCACAAATAACTTATCTGGTGCATTTCTAAAATACTCGGATGTAAAAGGTCCCAATGTCAAATATGTTAAAAAAAAAACATACTAAATAACAAATGTAACCTCCGGATGTAAAGGGTCCAGAGCATAAGTAAAATGGGTCAATAAAAAAACTAAATCACCCTGTCAAGTCCTGTATTCGATAAAAATCTCAGAACTGCATTTGTACAATTAAAATCATTTCAAAGAGCGTCACGTAGAATCGGCCGAATGCCATATTGCCGACGGACACGGTCGATAGGTTTGGAAGTAAATTCCGAAAAAAAAAAACAAAGTATATGATTATGTCTTGTGACCAGAATATTGTACTAAATGGAAATATAAAAATTGGAAATTTATTCTTTGAAGAGGTGGAAAAATTCAAATATCTTGCAGCAACAGTAATAAATATAAATGACACTCAGTAGGGAATCAAACACAGAATAAATATGGGAAATGTTGTTATTATTGGGTTGAGAAGCTTTTATCATCCAGTCTCCTCTCAAAAAAGTTGAAAGTTAGAATTTTTAAAACAGTTATATTGTTTCGTATGCTTGTCAAACTTGGACTCTCAATTTGAGAGACGAACAGAGGTTAAGAGTGTTTGAGAATAAGGTGCTTAGGAAAATATTTGGGACTAAGAGGCATGAAGTTACAGGAGAATGGAGAAAGTTACACAACACAGAACTGCACGCATTGTATTCTTCACCTGACATAATTAGGAATATTAAATCCAGACGTTTGAGATGGGCATGGCATGCAGCACGTATGGGCGAATCCAGAAACGAATATAGAGTGTTAGTTGGGACACCGGAGAGAGAAAAGACCTTTGGGAAGGCCGAGAAGTAGATGGGAGGATAATATGCAAATGGTTTGAGGGAGGTGGGATATGATGGTAGAGACTGGATTAATCTTGCTCAGGATAGGGACCGATGGCGGCCTTATGTGAGGGCGGCAATGAACCTTCGGGTTCCTTAAAAGCCATAAGTAAGTTATATTTTTCCTTATAACACTGTCTCAGTCACTCTTCAGTTTTCTGACTTTTTGTACTTCTAGACTTTTTCTCTCCACTCTTCACTAAATTAGCATTTTTTTTTTAATTTAGGCCACTTCAACGTACCTAGTCCCCTTAAGAATTGAGCTTCTACAAGTGCAAACATAACAAGGATTTATTGCGATTTTTTTTTTTTTTTTTAATTTCTGCATGTACGCCTTATGGCTAGTCTTCTTCTCTGTCCTTCCAGTGATGCATTTAGTATAGATTCCAGGCGTTTTCCCGGTTCTAGATAATTTCTCTGTTTCCTACGTCCTGTGTATTACCTATACTGGGTGTTCATTTCAAAGTGTGTCATGACGTCACTGTTGTGAGTCAGCGATTTGAAGCGAGTTTCAGCTTTTATGTCAGATAAGTTGCCTATTAATCAAGGCGTTCAATCTGAACTTGAGAACGTGTACGGTACAACTTGAACGTCGTAGCAACAGATGGCGGTCTGTACGGTCTGTGTACTACCATAACCTTTTTCGAACTGTGTTTTGCGCGGGAAAATCGTACGCAGGGTATTTGTTATCATCGGTTGAGTACGGCAACATTCCACAACACAAATGAAATGCTCCGTGTCCATGTTGACTGTCGAAGTTAATGTCAACAAATACGTAAGTAATCGTCTTAACCCTCTCCCCATATCCCGGCAGTAAGAAAAAATTCACCTCAGTAGGCTACGTGTTTCCAAACAGTTCATATTCCTGCCACTACCGTCGTTACCGTAAGTTCTCTTCAGAATGAACGCCGTACTTGCCAGGCAACTTCTCTAGCACAGAGGTAATACGCCTCTGCGGAAGTGTAGGAAGATTGAATTCTCTAGGCTCATCGGCTAGCCACATGACGGCATACAGCGAGCCATGACACACTTTGAACTGAACACGCAGTATTTAGGGCAGTCCGGAAACTTATGGATTGCCTCTCGTATTTTCAGAAACATAGCAAGAAGTATTGCATAACTACTGCATCGAGAGAAACGTCCAACGGGTAGTATGCACACAGGATGACAGAGAAGACTCATTTTTGCTGGATTAAATAAGACAGGAAAGTTATTATAAATTCATGCACACGCCGTACGTTGAATTAAGTAGTTCCAGAGACGTATAACACTACCATTATTATCATTTTTAGCGTGAGAGGGCGTCACTTATCTTCCGTTCTGAACACAGGGACTCGCTCGCATTTTTATCCCACTGCTGCTAAGTCGATAATACTAATGAATGCGTGTTCCAGCCACAATGACTCCTTCACCCACTGCCAACTAATTGGAATGTAGAGCCATGATTAATTGTAATCCGCACACCGCTGGCTCGGAGGACAGGAAAATTAATAAAGAATGTATGGCGCCCTGAACGCCATTCACGACGCCGTCTTTGTACGTGAAATCATACACGAGACGAATCCGCGATTATGCCATGCAGAAATAACGCCCGATGCTCTGTTTGCAGGAGCATAAACTAAACGGTATAAAGAAGCTTTATGGCACGGTGCATACCCCAGTGCTAATTCAAAGTCTTTCTAGTTAAAAAAGAACACAGGTGTGATGCAGAGTTTCACGAATTTGAAGCACAATAGAGTAGGCAATGTTTGATGTCATTAAAGGACATAAAAACAACGAATAAATTAATTTATGTAAGATGTACATATATTTATGTCCCACACAAGGAAATCCTGAACAGGAACTAAAATCTGTGATTCAAACCTAATTTTCTAAAAAGGGCTAAGCGCCAAAAACAAGTTTCTCAGATAATGATGGAAAACACACTGCAAAATGCATGTTGCAATATCTCGATTGCAGCTATACGTGGTACAGTCATTAAGAGAGCGGTGCAGACGGAGCACATGACAGACAGAATGGCATCATAGCAAGGGTTCCGACGTTACTCGACGTGTTCCCTGTGTACAAGCGACGGTCAAGTACATGATGTGTTGACGTACAGACGACACAATAGAAATGACACAGTTCCCTAACGTTTCTACAATTAATTTTCTACAGATACTTTAGTAAGATTTCAAAATTACAAAACTAATTAACCATTTCATCCAAAACAAGTAATATACTGTATACATGTATGATTTCATACAGAACGCAAACAAAATCACTGTTTATTTGTAACGGGTTCATGATATTCTATTCGTAAAAGCACTTAAACAATTGTTTTTTGTTTTTCCTTTTCTTTACAATGAATGTGATTTATTAATGCACATATGATACGTTATCTGATTTCTTCCAAATATTGTTACATTGCACAACAAATGACATTTGTACGTTATTAACAGAAAACGATTTTCGTCTATCTGATAGCATGGCCTTATATGTGGAGAAGCTTCTTTCTACGTCTGTTGAGTCAACTGGGGCATACGTAAAATCCTGTAAAACATTTTTTTTCAACTTCTGTTAGTTCTTCAAAGGAATCCTTATCTCCAGAAATACTGTCACTAATCTTTCAGAGTTTATAATATCCACCATTTTTTTCAACTTATTTGTTATTTTCGCAGATATTATTTTACCAATTTTATCATCTACTTGAGTCACTTTCTTCCAGATATTTCGCAGTAGGGAAATCTGATCAACCAGTTTTGTACCAGACTTTTCTAAAGCTGTTATACAATCAGGAATAAACCCATAATTCGATTCAATGTATTCCAATTTGTTTTATGCTTGAATCAATTAACAAAAATATCACCATATTCAGAATTGTCTCTTAACTTTGCCGAACGAATTTGCTCCGCCTTAGGCATCGTAACACTAGAACCGAACTGTTCTCATGTTCCTTCAGTACTGACGTTTGCTTTACTACGCTGTACCTACTGTTTGCAGCTATCCTGTGTACCGCAGAGTCAGACCTGGAAGCACTGCTGAAAGATGTTGGCAGGAAGATGCCGTACGGCTTCTCTTGTGGCAGTCATGACCTTTTCGGCCGCATAAAAATTACGCTTAAGTATGATTGATTTCATGAGGGAAAAGAGAAAAAAAAATCGCATGGTGCGAGATCAGGTGAGTACGGAGGGTGTGGCAAAACAGCGACCTGTTGCCTTGCAAGTTCCTCTTGGACAAGGATGGAGCGATGTGCAGGGGCGTTGTCGTGTAGCAACAGCCAATTCTTCCTATGCCAAAGCTCAGGACGCTTACGACGAATTGAATTGCGTAAACGGCCAAGAATCTCTTTGTAGAGGATCTTGTCTACAGTTGCACCTTGTGGGATGAATTCTATGTGAACAATTCCATTTGAATAAAAAAAAACTGTTAAAGCATCACCTTGCCTTTTGACCTGTCTTGTTGCGGATTTTTCTGTCGTGGAAATAATGGCGTTTTCCAGGTGGCGGATTGTCGCTTCAGTTGCGGATCGTAAAGGAAACACCATGTTTCGTCTCCAGTTATGATCGGTTATAGCAGTTTCGCCTAATTTCTGACAGAACGTGACGTTTGCCCGTTGCTCAAACTGCAACATACTCGAGTTCCGAAGCGCGCATTCAAATCACCGTCACAACAATGACCGTAGTTCTGCTTACACTATATGCACGAAACTGTATGATGCTGGGACGAGAGACTAACTGACAAGGTACCATATCACGGCGCCACCTATCCGTTCTAGTGCACCACACCGCCACTATGCCCTCAGTCTCAGAACTTAATGAATGTACCAAGTATTTTACAACTTAATTAATTTATTATTTCCAGAACATGAATTTTACCAGCAATCTAAAAGTATTGGGAATAAATTTAAATAAGGAACAAAAAAATTTTCCTTCCTAGGCACGATTCGAACAACGAAAGTCTTAGTTACTAGACTATCGTGCTCTGGAGTGAACAAGGCTCTGAAATCAGCTACAAGGGTCGGTCCATTTTTTTGCAGCTACTGTACATTAAAAAGTTCAGGTACAATAAAAATTGAAGTAAAAATAATATTATGTCCCTGTATAACAACAACCACTGCTTCGGTAGCTTACTCAGTTATTGCACCCCTTCCCCTGGTTTTTCTCCGTACAATAACATTCGTTACATGTAAGCTGCGGATTTATGCCTATTTTAATCCTTAACCTGAAAGCGGAAGATTTTGGGTTACATATCCATTTTAAGACATTGTGAGTATTATATGCGCATTCTATAGTGCCTATAATTGCCGATTTCACTAGTAAATGCCTATTTGCTTATAAATGCCTAAAAATTGCCTAAATTATATCCGTATTATATATTATACTTGAATTTACTAACCATTCTATCGACATTTTTTGAATCTGTATTTTGTTTCTTTTTTATCTAGCAGAGGGAAGTGATATAGAACTATCGATAATTTTGTGTGTTACGTTTTACTGCCACCAGAGCGCGGAGAAATCGAATAATTTAAAATAAACCAATAAGAAAAAATGTATTTCGAAAGCCGCTTGAATCATTGTGGTAGTTGACCAGGGTAGTTATTTTAAACTGTGTATCCGTTTCATGAGTTTGTGAATTGAGTATGCAGTTGAGTTTTCTGCTGTAATACGTGAAGTATACCGTGGAGATATGCCAAAGCAAAAGTCATCAGAAGCACTGATTGGAAAATACATTGACATTACTGCGTTCCCATTGGTTTGTTCCCCAGTTGAGATTGGATTCCTGAAGTATTGCCCATCATTTCATGTGAAGTGGAAAAGAGTTTCTCCCAATTTAAGAACATTCATCATGTAATTACTTAAATTGGTAATAGTTGGGTGAAATAGAAGTACTTACAAGTTAGATTTACTTTTTCTTATCGTAGGCGTTATTATAGAATAGTTTTTATTTATAGTCCTAGGTTTATTGCATCTACTATTTATAGATTTACGTTTATTTTATTTTATTTCATGTAAATGTAATTATTGTATATTATATATCACTACCACCGGCTGTATACCCAATTGTAGTGTTAATAAATACATACATTCATACATTCTTACAGACAACAGACATCAGTTCTCAATACAACATTTGGAGGAATATTTAATTATTTACTGCCATAATGACATTTCTATAGAAAGTAGTGTATAATGCAACGCTATGGCCGTGTTAGAAATTTGTTAGTGCCTTTTTAAGTGCCTATTTTAGAAGTTTGAATGCCTATTTTGTCTACCTATTTCAACTGTTTTAGTGCCTAAAAATCCGCAGCTTGGTTATACTCAACTGAATTATCACCACTTGTGACATTACTACTGATAACTTTATGCAGTGGCAAATAAGCAGCGATAACAAAAATTAGGAAATAATTACGTGAAGAATAAAATAACATACCGGTAATTAATTTCCGAGGGTAGCGATGACATTGGAAAAGCCCGTAACAGCAACGTCGCTGTAATTCAGCAGAGGATGGTGTCGTGTTCTTCGCGCCCCCCTTAAGTCTTGGCTACGAATTTACCCGAGATGGCGGCCTAAGCATTTCTTCCCGGCTTTAATTAGGGGCGTGGGAATTCTAGCAACGTCTCCGGCATGTACTCAGAGGGCAAGGGCACAGTCCGGGAGGGACAGGCTCTTCTTTGTGCGGTCCTCAGTAAAGGCCAAGTTGAAGTGGCATCGCATTCTGTGGCGTCCCGGCCTGCTGACCTATATCCACGATAAAGGAAAAATGCAAACAAGCAGCTGTGCTGGAATTTTACGGCGATCACTATCACACATCGAATCAGATCACGCGTTTAGACCTTTACTGATATTTTCTTAAGGGGCGTGAGTAGTGATGCCTGTGCGATTAAAGATTTTCATTACAAAAGTTTACTTCAATATTTATAGGCTTTAGTGTTTAAAGTAGATATACGTAATGATTAATATTTGGTCCTATAGAATTTATCCGTTATGGCAGTGATGTCAAAACAAGCGTATTTTTCTGACCTTGACGTCGTGCGCGGGCATCAAGCGCTAGGTATGGAAGGAGGAAGGATATTGTATATGAATTTTTATTTTTATTTTATTTTAGTAGGTTATTTTACGACGCTTTATCAACAGCTTAGGTTATTTAGCGTCTGAATGAGATGAAGATGATAATGCCGGTGAAATGAGTCCGGGGTCCAACACCGAAAGTTACCCAGCTATTGTATATGAATAAGTAGCCTTTTTGGAATAAGAAAACAGTGGTGTACAAACTTCAGGTGGAACGTGAAATTTTGTGTCAGTTTTATATGGTTTCTTTCTGTTTGATATTATCTATATTATCTGTAAAACAAAAGTACTAATACCAATTTCTTAATATTGCAGTTGTGTTTTAAACGTTAATAACATAATAAAGAGTTAAGAAGGAATATTCACATAAATTCGATAGTAGTTTAACTATACTGTACTAAGTGAATGAAACACATCATTCATAAAGAAAGAGACTGAATATGACATGAGAAGTTGGAATTGATATTGATGGTATCTTTATTGATTACTTTTATAAGGCTAAACTAATCAAAACAATATTATAGTAGAAAGCAAAGTTACCTAGGTATAAGTTTTAACTGTAACTAATATTACATAACAAAACTCGTATCGCATTATGCGCAAATTCCAATCATCAGAATATTAAATTATTTTCTCGAAATGTGCTGAAGCTATAGAGCTGACGTTTTTACAGCACATCGGCACATATCTTTTGTTTATGATTTAACAGTAGTTGCTTTGTTAATTCATTTCCTTACAAACATTTTCCATGCGAATATTTTCAAAATTTGTAATACAGTATCTTCAGTAATACGTATTTACGATATGTTAGATTTATGAAAACATTGTTTCAGTACGTATAAGGCTACTTAACAAACATCTGAAAATTTCACTTTTCTGTAAAAATGAAGAGAAGATATTCATTTAGAATGAAAAAGCAAATTTGTCAAAAATGAGCATTAAAATTGAAACTTATATTCTTATAATGTACTTATACTTCTCAGATAAATATAAAAATTAACATGGATACAGTTTTAATAAGTTCTCTTCCCTTTATCTATTGAATCAGTGCTGGCCATTCTTGAATATAGCTCGACCAAGTGGCATATACCACCTCTTTCGTCTGTCTCGTTCCTTTCCTCTGTAAAGCGCTCAGGCTCTCCTGAGCTCTAAAGCGCACGCTTGCGCCTATGGGCGTCATTTGTTATGACTGCGTTATGATAACAATTGTCATTAGAGGAGAAAAATTCTATTAATATTGGGTCAATCCCCGGCGCTGGAGTGAATTTTTCTCCCCTAATAACAATTGTTACCGTAACAGATAAATTGTCTAGGACAAAATATTGTAATCATATCAAGTACATTGAAATACATTAAGTACACTAATAAATAAATTAGTGATATTACTATTTACAAAATGATTGCATGAATTTTATTCATATATTATGTTATATATAACCATTTCATAGCTTATCATTACGATTACTTATAACTTATTTATAAATTATCGGTCTACCTAATAAAAACTCTGTCTTATACTTATACAATGAGTAGCTCGTTTATAAGTCGTGTGTAAATTCCTTACTAATAATCACTACATACGTCGTGTATAACAGTACAACTGTTACACAGCTACGTAATAGTTTCGTCATTACTTCATTACCAAAGGTAATAGAATATCTGAGATTCTCTATTGCATCCGGTAGAGCGCTCTATTGTGCCGTGTTAAGTATCGATAGTACAACTGGCTCTGATCGATTACCACACTATATTTTGGTCAAAGAGTACAAGCTACAGCAATATTATTCTAATTATTCTGTGCTCTCTGGTTTGTCCTTCTGTGCTTACAAGGCAACCATCATCATAAAATGACAGTCGATACGAACAGCTGTTAGAGGGCGGCCATTTTTTTTCTCTATATACAACGCTTAAACAAGGGGTTTCGTGTATATAACTACTGCAAAGCAATTCCCATTGTATAGTTACAGCCTGTTTATACATCAATCGCTTATGCAGGGTTTATTAGTAACGTTTTCTGTCTCTACTTTGCATAAGTCCCGTATAAAAACTATACACGGTTTATTAGTAAGACTGTATATATATATATATATATATATATATATATATATATATATATATATGAGACATTAAACGTCTGTAGTGATTCGTTGAAATAGCAAAATTAAATAAAATCTAAAAGCATAAAATTTTAACAATTTTAAACTTGTATAATAAATATTATGTTTAAAAGCATGTTAAATATAGGCAATTGTGTACTTTTCTAATCCGCGATAAAATACGAAATGTGCTTCAGCGAAATACGAACGAAATTACATTTTATGAGACTTTTTGTGTTTTTATAAAAATAAAATATCAGAATCTATGTAGCCCTATCTAAAAGGCTCACCACTTACAGATTCTTACATATTTTCGAATTGTTTGGTCACATCTCCGTGGTACCTTCTGCACCATGAACAGCGAAGGAAAGTGACCTACCTGATACCCTCTTTGTTGTTATCTGTACCATTATATCGAGTTTTCAACTAGTCTGTGTGGTGATGGTGATGAAATATTGGCTGCCTATGTGAGTGATCTCTTTAGATCCAGTGTTCATTCAAGAACAAGTTGTATAAGTAGCGGGTGATCGTGATCGAGTAGCAAGATGGGTCAGGATAAAATCGCACCTTATCTTTTGGTATGTTTCTTAATGCTCACGATTTCACTGTAATTTTATAATATATTCTTTACAGATTTATTATTTTCAAGAATTTTAACTGTAAAATCTAGGAGATCCACCTATTAACATATTGATTACATCGAATTTCTACCACCAAATTTTTAATAAAAAAGTCCCTCCCAAAAACACTACAAAATGCTACATTGTAACATTAAAATTGTTGTAATTTGCTAACTCTGATTTATGAAGTGCTAAAGTTTTAATTCTCAGTTGCTGAAATGTGTCATTTGTACTGATCATTATTGCACTCACCCTTCCAGCGTGGGGTCCTCTAGCGCTTGCCCTGCTGTGTCGTGGAGAACTACCCGAATTCTTCTCCTTGCGGTGGCCTGTCTTCAACCCTCGAAGGAAGCGCGAAAAGCTCGTCTTCTTCTTGCCTGTTTGTTGCGATCCACTTTGTTCTGAAACAAAAGAAATACTCTGACTACATGCTGACCAGTAAAACACAGGTGGTTAGCATTTCTGACTGTTCAAATCCTGGTTGGGAGGTTAGTTGAGGTTTTTTCCGGGGTTTTCCCTCAACCCATTATGAGAAAATGCTGGGTAACTTTCGGCGTTGGATCCTTGACTCATTTCGTTGGGATTATTACCTTCATCTTATTCAGACGCTAGATAACAACAGCAGTTCAAAAAGAGTAGTAAGATAAATTAAAAAAAAACACAGGTACAAATACATTAGAAGACTTCCAGTCAATAGGACTACAACTTCTGAAGCTCAAAACGAGATAGTAATATCAGTGCTTAAAGTCATTACTTACTTTTTTACGCACTAGTTAGAGCTGGGGACGGAGCGAGTAGAACTGTTGAGTTACTCGGTTCTATCGGTTTATGTGCTTGGCAACGGAGCTCCGAAGTTACTCGGTTAACCGTAGCCGTTACCGGTCAGTTCAAACGTTCAAACAGAGTTCTTGTGTTTTATTTAATTGTAGCAGACAACAATGTAGGTACTGTTGTATTTAAATATTTTCTGCTGCGGGACAAATTATTTCCTTAACCCCAAGGCGGGCTGAAAGGCCTCTAGTATTGAAGAGGAATTCATCCTATTATATGACCTGTCAAGTGGACCTAATGAACACTGACAGTCTGAACATATTACTATACATAATAATAGTAATAATAATAATAATAATAATAATAGAGTGTTTGATTAATATTAAAATATGTTAAAAAGGAAGTGCATTATATTTTTCTTCTATTTGTGTTTATTGGATTTGTGTTACCTCATCAGTCATCATTTTATTTGTATTTATTTCTACGAATTATATTACCTAATTACTTTAATTTATCAATCATATTACTCTTCACTTAAAGAGAACATGGTTGTATTGAAGGCTAGTAATGTTATAAAATAAATAAACATTATGTTCTTCAGTTTAAGATTCCACGTTTTATTGATTACTTTATCCACTTTCCGTAATAGCAAATAATTTTGTGTGTTATTTTTAAGTGTTTTAGGCAGCGCTTCATGGAGCCCGTTTCTTTCTATCTTCTTTTTTACTTAGCTGCAGCGTTTAACGTTTACCTCACATGTTAATTTATTAGTTGTTAGTATTATAAATTATTTTATCAATTTTATTTCGTCTGTCATATATAACAACACTGAAAGTTAAATAGGCCTTTGATACAAAATAACTCCGAAAATAATTGTAATCACGCTAATTAATTTTGCAACCGCCATTTTGCAATGAAGAGAAGCACTTTTTTCTCGTCAATTGGCAAAGCGAAAGCGCTTTACTACAACGCTTTTAAAACACGCTTGGTTTCACTTTCAAAGTACGTTCTAAAATCGACTCAGTCTATATAAATTTTAAATCTTCCGCCACAAATTTGTACTCGGTACTGTACTCGGTTCAACCGAGTAATGACGTCACAATAACTGCTCCGAACCGAACCGCTCCGTCCCCAGCTCTAGTATTTATATTCCGTCATGAATTTGTGACGTTTTGCGATGCCTGTTATAGAACATCAAACCCGCCATTATGATCGACATCATCACGTGTATCAGATTGCTGGGAAGAGTCTGTTCAAAGGGAATGTACAGACGCATCACGCACAAAACCTCCAAGAGGTGGTTTCGGCATAGATACACAAGAGGTAACAGTTGGAGCCACACCTGCACAACATCCTGCCCTCCTTGTACTGATTATTATTGATTATAAAAGTCTTTGTACGTAGCATCTTACCCTCTAACGGAACAGACTGAGCTGTGGTCTCTTTAGGAAGTTTAACGTCACAGAGCTCAGAGTCTGGTTAGCTTGGTGACGTTGAATTATGCATGTGCCTTGGGGAAGCCTCCACAAAGCAGTACATGCGGCCAGGCTGCCGAATCTCAAAGACCGATACGTAAATGTCAACAAACTAAGCCAAGCCATGCTTTTGTGGTCCCACGAAACGCAAACAATTTAGAATCTGTTGTCTTGGCAAAAGTGGAAGGCAGAAATGAACTATGAAAGTTAAAGAACAACCAAAACTACTCCAGACATATTTTGATATCCAATTATTCATCATCATCATCATCATCATCATCATCATCATCATCATCATCATCATCATCATCATCATCATCATCATCATCATCATCATCATCATCATCTATGAAGAACACTTTTCTACCAGAGCGTAAACCTAGTGATGTATTCGGTATACGAGAACAAATACAGGGACATCATTTTATATTTACTAACATTTTTAATATTAACCTGGCTCTACCTTTAGTTCACCGGTTCTTAACACCGTTTGCTACCCCCTTCCACGACTGGAGTTCGATGATACTGGCGTAAAATACAAACAAATCACTTTACTAGGTATAGGAGGGAACAAAAGTAGTTCATCCATTTTCATAAACTAGGAAATATCACGCTTTTGAGTTTGATAATTTTCATTAGGTTTTTGTTTAATCAAAATACAGTACAGTATTAACAATGAGTGTTTTTACTCACGAACTCAGCTGTCCATGCGGACATATTCATTATGCAGTGTATATTATACTGTCTACAGTACATTAGCGTACACTATAGAGAATGAAGTTGAATTGAAAAATAATCATAATATAGATATTTAAACACATTTTTCAAAATGGTGGCCGTTCATTTCGATATAGGCTTCAGTTCTAATGTGTGTAATTCCAATTACCAGTTTCGTCCTTCGTACTAGTAACTCATGTTGAAATAATTCTGTACCTACTCTTTAAAAGAGTACCTTACGTACTGTAAATTCAATCTTCACTTCTGCCCGATCTGAAAAGATGAAATTACTCAGACATGCTATCTACTGTACGTCCAAGTGGTTATGTCGCAGGATCGTAGAAAGGGGGGAAATCACGTGACAGTTAATTACTTAACGAGGCCCTTTTATTTAAGTTATTTTAAACAGTTGTATGGGTATAATATTATATAGATGTCCAATTCCTAACAGAAATTAATGTTCTCAGAAAAGAGATAAGACAGCCCAGGCACTAGACTGTACAGAGAGGCGAATAGCAGCAGGCGGGGGAAACCGGGATGCGACGTAGGCAAATGGACGACAGTACCTGTGCGAAAATGATGCAATATTGAAAGCTCTTTCGTCCTGGAAAACGCGAAAATATTTTTGGAACGGACTGTTTACTATGACCGTAAGGCTACTATGACTGTATATGCGGTCTTGGATCTGCGTGGAGGACGGTTGAACTTCATTAGTAGAAGGGGTGGGAGTGAAGTACATTCAAAAACTCAAGTACAATAAAAATTGAGGTAAAAATAAAATGATGTCCCTGTATAAGTTACACCACTCAGCCACGCCGGTGGCAAATATTATTTTCGCTATTTGTTTCGCTTGCCAAGAGCGTCTTATAATTTTTTTTTCTATAAAACGTTACTGTGTAGAAATTTGAAACAACACGTATTTCATCTTATATAAGAGAAAAGAGTGATACTTTTGTAACAGGAAAGTGTCAAAAATGGCCTATTTTCATAACAGAAGTAGATAAATAAAATATTATCATTGCAATTTCCGTGACTTTTTCGCTCATGCAATCATTAATCAATCCCCTATAACAATTCGTTCAGCTCAATCAATCACGGTCATATGTCACCTTTATAAGACCTTTGGTGAGGCCGAGACGTAGGTGGGAGGATAATATTAAAATGGATTTGAGGGAGGTGGGATAAGATGATAGAGACTGGGTTAATCTCGCTCAGGATAAGGACCAATGGGCTTATGTGTGGGCGGCAATAAACCTCCGGTATTCTTAAAAGCTATTTGTAAGTAAATACTGTGTCATAGACAACTCAGAATGCAATATAAAGTCGTTTCATTTCAACACGAACTAATATAGTCTACTTTAATTTGCATTTTTTTTTTATTTTTCGGTCTTTTATTGTCTATTGGTCATTTTTAGGAAAAGTTCCACTTTTTTTAGAAAATTTTTGCCCTTTTTCTGCTTATGAACGGACATTTTTTAAGCTGTAGTCGTAGCCTATATTCTAGAACCTACTCCAGATTGTTTACGCAATTCGATTGCGTCTTACAAGAATTTTCCTTATGGTTGTATCAGCCTTGACACCTGATCACGTGTGTTACGTGCTTCCCCCCATTCAACGCAGCAAAACAGATACTGTAACCACAGTGCCCGAAGTCAGCTTATTGTATCTCATAACTGAAACGTAAAAATGCCGAAAGTAAAACAAAGCAAAGTTTTTTGTGCGACAGTTAGTGACTGATTTTGGTGACATATTTTCCACAGATGGAAGTACACTATTTTGTTTGTATTTTACCATTAAAATCATGGCAAATTTTTTAATTTTAATGTTAAATTTTCAGACATTTTCATAGGTCATTTTTCTGTGATTTTTAGGTCATCAAGTCCCGAGCCTTAGTTATTACTAGGGCTAGGATTTTGATGAAATTGCATTTTTTTTTCTAGTAAGCCAGAAACGTAGCTGCTTTAGTATTTATATGTTATGTGACAAACTAAGTGTTTTAAGACATATTTGTTAGGTCATTTTTTTGTCTGTTTCAACACATAAGAGCATTTTTTGTTTTATTCGGTCATTTCTGAGGCATTTTCATTTAATTTTGGCCATAAATCCGCTTTATTAACGTAAAATGTTTATTTCCTTTGATATTTTCTCTTTATATTTTGTCCATTAATAACTATTATTTTGTATTTTATTTTCCTCCCCATGTAATGAATGGATCAGCCCAATCACCCCTTCAATATAGACTCCTCTATGCCTGTTAGTTACAGACAAGAGTGGCCTTGTGGTGGACTACGTGGAACTACATCAGGTGAAATAATTAAAGTGTACAACTTAGAAAAAATTATGTAAAATTAAATAAACTTAAATGTTGGTACTAGAATTTAATTTAATTACTAGTTTAAATATTAAGCAGTACAAAACTTCTTTTCCTACTAAGCCAATTATGTAAGATCAATTTTAAGGGCATTTTTGAAAGATTTTTAGGTCATAAATGCATTGTTTTTAGAACATTTTTTCATGATTTATAGGTCATCAAAATCCTAGCCCTAGTTATGACTATTATTTATTGATGTATGTATGTATGTATTTATTTACACTGCAACTGGGCAAGCACCCGGTGGCAGTGGTATACACAATACTGCGTGTTCAGTTCAAAGTGTGTCATGGCTCGCTGTATGTCGTCATGTGGCTAGTCGATGAGCCTAGAGAATTCAATCTTCCTACACTTCCGCAGAGGCGTATTACCTATGTGCCAGAGAAGTTGCCTAGCAAGTACGGCGTTCATTCTGAAGAGTAGGTACTTACCGATACGTACGGTATCGCCGGTAGTGGGAGGAATGTGAACTGTTTGGAAACACGTACTGAGGTGATTTTTTTCTTACTGTCGGGATATGGGGAGAGGGTCAAGACGTTTACTTACGTATTTGTTGACATTAACTTCGACAGTCAACATGGACACGGAGCATTTGATTTGTGTTGTGGAATGTTTCCGTACGCAACCGATGATAACAAATACCCTGCGTACGACTTGCCCGCGCAAAACACAGTTCGAAAGAGGTTATGGTAGCATACAGACCGTCATCTGTTGCTACGACGTTCAAGTTATACCATACACGTTCTCAAGTTCAGATTGAACGCCTTGATTAATAGGCAACTTCTCTGACATAAAAGCTGAAAGTCGCTTCAAATCGCTGACTCACAACAGTGACGTCATGACACACTATGAAATGAACACCCAGTATAAACAATACACAATAAAATTACAATACACAATACAATTATACAATACACAATAAAATTACAATACACAAAACAATTATATAATACACAATAAAATTACAATGCACAATACAATTATACAATACACAATAAAATTACAATACATAATACAATTATACAATACACAATAAAATTACAACACAATAAAATTACAATACACAATACAATTATACAATACACAATACAATTATACAATACCCAGTAAAATTACAATACACAATACAATTATACAATACACAATAAAATTACAATACACAATACAATTATACAATACACAATAAAATTACAACACACAATAAAATTACAATACACAATACAATTATACAATACACAATACAATTATACAATACAGAATACAATTATACAATACACAATGCAATTATTCAATACACAATAAAATTACAATACACAATACAATTATACAATACACAATGCAATTATACAATACACAATGCAATTATACAATACACAATGCAATTATACAATACACAATAAAATTACAATACACAATACAATTATACAATACACAATAAAATTACAATACACAATACAATTATACAATACACAATACATTTATACAATACACAATAAAATTAAAATACACAATACAATTATACAATACACAATACAATAAGAATATACAATACAATTTTACACAATAATTACAATTAATAATAATACATAAAATAACCTAATTAATAAGTGAACTAATTTTACAATACAACCTACATATCTATAGGCCGTACATAAGTTTCACATAAGTTGATGGTATCTTTTGGATGACTTCATAAAGCATCCAGTTAGAACATATTTCTCTGCCGATATATTTTGCAGTTATTTCAATATTACATGGATTTTGCTCATTAACAGAAACCAGGCAGTCTTGGCAGACTATCCAAGTCTTCATATAGTAGCGAGTTGTGCAAGACTCCTTATTACTGTATATGGGTTAGGTTAGGCGAAGTCCTCTGTGAGTAGAAGGCGAGTGTGTGTAGATCTGAACTCCGTAAACAAGATCTGAAGAGCTGCAAGACGGAAGTCTGTGCAAAACTCACGGGGCAACAGGTAATTTTCAAGAGTATATGCTCGCGCATTGATTTCGTACTTGCAGGTACGTATATATGCCTTGACCCGAGAGGGAAAGTTGCACTCAACGCAGAGGTAATTTCACGTGTTTGTTGTGGCTAGCATGCACAAACTTCAACAAGCGTCTCTTTCTTTGGCATGAAGTTTACTGAGGATCACGTAAGAGTGATTCCTAAAAGACTAATTTGGCCGTCTCTTCAGTGTTGCCAACTAATACTAGATATCACCAAACGAAAATAAAATCACACAATTCCATGTATAATAATAATAATAATAGTAATAATAATAATACTAATAATAATAATAATAATAATAATAATAATAATAATAATAATAATAATAATAATAATAATAATAATAATAATATAGTATTAACAATAACGATGTATTGCTTATTTACCACATCTGCTCATTATTTGGGGAGATGTTTACTAAAAGGTTCAATAATTTGTGAAAGAGTATATTTTTCTTCTGGACCTCTAGCACATTATGTTAGTAGATAGTAGATTAGTGTATGATCAAATATTAAAATGTATTTTGTCTGACAACATGAAATTCATTGCTTTGTTTAAACAGTTTACAAAACGAGACCTAACCTAAAAATGTATTTTGTTTGATGACGTAAAATGATTAGTATGAATTCCGAAAACGAATGCCACTTCGAAATGTATGCTTTAGAATATTTACTCCATTATTATTGTAATAAAAGTCTAAACACGAAAGAAATTAATTAAAATGTGTAATGGTATTTCCATCGATTACCCAAGAGCATGTATCACGCGAAATATGTTATATTTATTTACACTTAGCCTACCTGACTAATCTTGAAATTGTAACCACAACACAAAGTAACACATACAATAACTATTATGAATTAATATTAATACTGATATTAATTATTAGTAAGTTCATATTTCACTAGCTTCCAATAATGGGCTCAGAAATCTAGAACAATTTGAATTTTCAGAATTTAAACTACCGACAACTTGTGTCACTGCTACCAACATAACAGTTATAAAATCACTCCCTTTGGGGAGGCCGAGACGTAGATGGGAAGATAATATTAGAATGGATTTGAGGAAGGTGCGATATGATGATAGAGACTGGATTAATCTTGCTCAGGATAGGGACCAATGGCGGGCGGCATTGAACTTCCGGGTTCCTTAAAAGTAAGTAAGTAAGTAAGTAAAGTAAGTAAGTAAGTAAGTAAGTACCAGTTGTAGTATTTCTCAGTACAGAAATTCGAAACGAAGTTTGCAAAATAAAATTCAACCTGCAAACTAGAAACTCACCATAATCCACTAGCTTATGTAGTAATGGGGGGAAAAATGGTTAGGTTTCACCCTTAGGGTATTAAGTAAGCTGACCCGGACATAGACGTCCTCAAGTTGGGGCATGTGTACAATCCCCCGAAATTTAATTCCTGAATAACGTACCTGAATATCCTTGTCCAAGTGTAATAATGTTGTTATATTATGGAGATGGATTTGTATCACAATAGTTCGATAATCGATACAACTGAAGTCCCGACACTCCATTTTTTCCCTCCACTTCAATAAAGTGCCATAAAACGTGAAATGTAATTTTAATTCTATATTTATTTCATGTTCAAGTGATGACCATTTAATATCTATTTTAAAGGTTCGATATGCGGGTTATATACAGGGTGTTAAAAAGTATCCAATATTTCAGGTGTTAGTATGCATCAAAACAAGAAAATAACGTCTAATAAACGTGTGTTGTAGAACCCTTGACGTACCACTCTCCCAATTTCACTTTCTTCTGACATTTCTTCTCCTATCCTGACTTTAACTCGTTGTTTTCATATAAAGATTACTGAACAGTCTTCTCTCTTCCCAATCCACACATATTTTCTTTAGGATTCCCATCAGTTTATTCCAATCCACTCTGTCAAAAGCCTTTTCTAGGTCCACAATGTATTTAGGTAAAGGTGCCTAATTCCGTGATACCTCTAGTCCCGTGATAAAATATCAATTGACTGCCATGGAGTTGTGATCTCTGACTTTTAAGTTTTTGAAATACCTAACAGATGCCAGGAGATGTCTTCTTTTCAATTCTATTGACTGCCCGCCTTATGAATAGAAGCAGTCGACTGCAGAAGCTTTTGTTCAGTGAAAGGTGGTTGACCAGTAAGTTTTTCTTTCTCTTGTGATCGCTCCTGAAGGAAGATTTTATATTTGAGGTAAGAATTAATATAGCATTATAAAAATGATATATTACTGTAGATTATAGTCAGCTGAATCAATGTGTGTGATTATTTAAACATTGTGAGACAATAACAATGCTACAGGAGCTTTCCCATTTTCGGATTTATTTTCATATTTCTCCTTGCTAGCTCACTCGACCAGTGATGCCAACGTTAAATTGTGAAAATTAATATCTATGAAAGAAAATAGTTCGTGGAAGTAATAATAGAAATAAGTTATAGAAAACATTAATTATATTTATAATAAAATAATAGGGCATATATTTGACTTAATTACTGCTGTTTTAGGAATATAAGTAATGAGAAATAATTGTGTTATAATTCAATTTATCCAAATTTAATTTTGTATCGAATTTAACTTTAAGTTTTTTTGTTTATAATATATTAATGTAATATGTATTCCTATAGTTACACAAGTATTTTCTATGAAATTTGTCACTTAGGCCATTTTTTTATGTTTTAATTTCTTGCTTAATCCATATTAAAACAATATACCATGACTTTAAAGTGTTTTTCTAAATACACGTTTGTTTTCTGAGCAGTTAATGAGGATTATTTTAGTATCACGGAATTAGGATATCACTCACGGAATTAGGAAACCACTATCACGAAATATGGATCCCTGTCACGGATTTAGGAGCCACTATATAACAATGAAGAATCATATATTATATATCAAACTTGTGAAACTGTTGACACTGAATGTTGTAAAAAATGTAGATAAAGGTCCAAATAACGTCATTTAGGTATTATTTGAAAATCTTTAGTACAATTTTGGCATAAATATAGACGTTATTAAATATGTCACGGAATTAGGCAACCTTACCGTATAATACAGGGACATCATTTTATTTTTACTAAAATTTTTAATATTAACTTGCCTATACCTCTGGATGAACGCCGTATGCTACCCCCTTCCACGACTGGATTTCGATGATACTGGCGTAATATATAAACGAATCACTTTACTAGGTATAGGAGGGAACAAAAGTAGTTCATCCATTTGCGTAAACTAGGAAATATCGCAAATATTCTGAGTTTGATAATTTTCATTAGGTTTTTGTTTAATCAGAATACAGTACAGTATTAACAATAAGTGTTTTTACTCACGAACTGAGCTTTCCATGCGGACCTATTCATTATGCAGTGCATATTATACTGTCTATAACACATTAGCGTACACTATAGGGAATGAAGTTAAATTGAAAAATAATCATAATATGGATATTTAAACACATTTTTGAAAATGGTGGCCGTTCATTTCGATACAGGCTTCAGTTCTAATGTGCATATTATCGCACTATAGATTACTGTACGTAATTCCAATTACCAGGTTCGTACTTCGTATCAGTAACTCATGTTGAAATAATTCCGTACCTACTCTGCAAAAGAGTACCTTACGTACCGTAAATTCAATCTTCACTTCTGCCCGATCCGAAAAGATAAAATTACTCAGACATGCTATCTACTGTCCGTCCAAGTGGTTACGTCGGAGCGTCGTAGAAAGGGAGGAAATCACGTGACAGTTAATTACTTAACGAGGCCCTGTTATTTAAGTTATTTTAAATTTAAACAATTTTATGGGTATAATATTACGTAGACGTCCAATTCCTAACAGAAATTAATGTTCCCAGAAAAGAGCTAAGACAGCCCAGCCACTAGCATTTACAGAAAGGCGAATAGAAGCAAGTGGGGGAAACCGAGATGCTACGTAGGAAAATGGAAAATGATTCAATATTGAAAGCTCTTTCGTCACTGGAAAACGCGAACATATTTTTGGAAAGTACTGTTTACTATGACCGTAAGGCTACTGTATCTGTATATGCGGTCTTGGATCTATGTGGAGGACGGTTAGACTTCATTAGTAGAAGGGGTGGGAGTGAAGTACATTAAAAAACTCAGGTACAATAAAAATTGAAGTAAAAATAAAATGCTGTCCCTGTATAATACTACTATTACAGGTTCCATAAAAAATCTTAGATGTCCTTTTATAAGAAACTGTCATCTTAACTGAGTTATGAGTAGCCCTGCTATACTGCCAGATATAACAGTTACGTCAGGTATCGAACCTCGGACACTCAAAATAAGAACTAAAGACGCCACCGCAGGCCAATATTTGCAAATAACGTTCCAGTGAGTTCTCTACACACACAGGGAGGCAACTCGCTTGTTTGCTGAACGAAACTAGCAGCAAGCGTAAATAAATCTCTAAGTTTTAACTTTATGGGCAGATATAAAGAACCGAACTAATGGGCTGGAAATAAAGTTATGGACTGAATTAAATTGCATTATCGCGTAGCAAAGTGGTCCTCCGACACCAGCGCGCCCCGAATGAAGACCTGTTACGGACGGTTCTTTGTGCAGCTCCTGTCATAACAACATTGTTGGCCACAACTGTATTTATAACTTTGTTCAAATTATTGCCTCTCTTTTTTATACCCGACATCATTCGAAATGCGTTGCCAGGGCCGTGTAATTATTTCATGTTGTTACGTTGTGGTGTCGGAACAACAGGGAGGCAGGCAATGTTGCCAAATCTACGTGGATGTGGTTTTATTCCTATGGAAATGTAATGAACCTCACAACACAATTGAAGCCCTTCTATGACAGCAACGTTTGTTACACGTTGAAAACATCTGAATGTGAAGACATGCGTGATGAATAGTTTTGCAAAAAGAATATTTAATCATGCTACTACCGGACCTTTATCAGCACCGTTGAAAGAGAACAACTGGTATGTACTCATTGACACAATAAATGTGAGGAAGCTGAGGAAGAGAATCTTGGAGATTGGGAAAGCACATAAATGAAAGAAAAGAAAATTAGGACAATGTTAGAAAGGAGAGAGAGAGGATACAACTGGAAGGGAGAAGAGAACGGACATAAGAGAAGTTAGGAAAGAAGGCATAGAGAAAAAGAGGACAGAAAGGAAAGCAGACAAAGAGTCCAGAGAGAAAAAAGAGTAAATGAGAAATAAAGAAGGGAAAACAGAATAGAGAGACAGCAGAGAGAGAAAAACAAGATAAGAAAAAAAGAGCATGAAGAGATACATAGAAAAGCGGAAAGAGGAAAAAGAGGAGAGCAGAGACAAAGGTAGGGTAGGTCATAGAAGTAAAAAAGTGAGAGAAATAGAGGGAAGTAGAGGAATTCAGAGAGAGAAGCAGATGAGATCAGAGAGAGGAAACAGAGGAGAGCAGAGAGAGAAACCAGGGAAGGGCAGAAGGAGAAACAAGAGAGTACCAGTGAAAGAAACAGAGAAGAACAGGGGGAGAACCAAGAGGAAACAGAGGAGAAAACAAGAGAAGAATACTTGGAGAAACGATATAAAAATACAAGGAGAAACAAAAGAAGAGCGGAGGGAGAAACAAGAGAAGAACAGAGGGAGAAACTGAAGATGAGAGAGAAAAACAAGAGAACAGAGAGGAGAAGAGAGAAAAACAAGAGAACAGAGAGGAGAAGAGAGAAACAAACAGAACAAAGATAGAAACAAAGAGAATAGCGAGAAATAAAGAGAAGAACAGAGAGGGAAACAAGAGAAGAAAGTTAGAAACAAGAAAAGAACAAAAGGGGGAAACTAGGAAAGAACAGCGAGAGAAACAAGAGAATAGCAGAGAAAGAAACAAGAGAAGAATAGAGGGAGAAACAAGAATAGCAGAAAAACAAGAGAAGAACAGAGGGAGAAACAAGAGAATAGCATTGAAAGAAAGAAGAGAAGAATAGAGGGAGAAACAAGAGAAGGAAAGATGGGGAAACAAGGGAAGAACAGAAAGAGAAACAAGAGACGAATACAAAGAGAAACAAGAGAAGGATACAAAGAGAAACAAGAGAACACAAGAAGAAAGAAGAGAAGAATACAAAGAGAAACAAGAGACGAATACAAAGAGACACAAGAGAAGGATACAAAGAGAAACAAGAGAACACAAGAAGAAAGAAGAGAAGAATACAAAGAGAAACAAGAGACGAATACAAGGAGACACAAGAGAAGGATACAAAGAGAAACAAGAGAACACAAGAAGAAACAAGAGAAGAATACAAAGAGAAACAAGAGAACACAAGAAGAAACAAGAGAAGAATACAAAGAGAAACAAGAGACGAATACAAGGAGACACAAGAGAAGGATACAAAGAGAAACAAGAGAACACAAGAAGAAACAAGAGAAGAATACAAAGAGAAACAAGAGAACACAAGAAGAAACAAGAGAAGAATACAAAGAGAAACAAGAGACGAATACAAGGAGACACAAGAGAAGGATACAAAGAGAAACAAGAGAACACAAGAAGAAACAAGAGAAGAATACAAAGAGAAACAAGAGAACACAAGAAGAAACAAGAGAAGAATACAAAGAGAAACAAGAGACGAATACAAGGAGACACAAGAGAAGGATACAAAGAGAAACAAGAGAACACAAGAAGAAACAAGAGAAGAATACAAAGAGAAACAAGAGAACACAAGAAGAAACAAGAGAAGAATACAAAGAGAAACAAGAGACGAATACAAGGAGACACAAGAGAAGGATACAAAGAGAAACAAGAGAACACAAGAAGAAACAAGAGAAGAATACAAAGAGAAACAAGAGAACACAAGAAGAAACAAGAGAAGAATACAAAGAGAAGCAAGAGACGAATACAAGGAGACACAAGAGAAGGATACAAAGAGAAACAAGAAAACACAAGACGAAACAAGAGAAGAATACAAAGAGAAACAAGAGAAGGATACAAAGAGAAACAAGAGAACACAAGAAGAAACAAGAGAAGAATACAAAGAGAAACAAGAGAAGGATACAAAGAGAAACAAGAGAACACAAGAAGAAACAAGAGACGAATACAAAGAGAAACAAGAGAAGGATATAAAGAGAAACAAGAGAACACAAGAAGAAACAAGAGAAGAATACAAAGAGAAACAAGAGACGAATACATGGAGACACAAGAGAAGGATACAAAGAGAAACAAGAGAACACAAGAAGAAACAAGAGAAGAATACAAAGAGAAACAAGAGACGAATACAAGGAGACACAAGAGAAGGATACAAAGAGAAACAAGAGAACACAAGAAGAAACAAGAGAAGAATACAAAGAGAAACAAGAGAAGGATACAAAGAGAAACAAGAGAACACAAGAAGAAACAAGAGAAGAACACAAAGAGAAACAATAGAAGGATACAAAGAGAAACAAGAGAACACAAGAAGAAACAAGAGACGAATACAAAGAGAAACAAGAGAAGGATACAAAGAGAAATAAGAGAACACAAGAAGAAACAAGAGAAGAATACAAAGAGAAACAAGAGACGAATACAAGGACACACAAGAGGAGGATACAAAGAGAAACAAGAGAACACAAAAAGAAACAAAAGAAGAATACAAAGAGAAACAAGAGACGAATACAAGGAGACACAAGAGAAGGATACAAAGAGAAACAAGAGAAGAATACAAAGAGAAACAAGAGACGAATACAAGGAGACATAAGAGAAGGATACAAAGAGAAACAAGAGAACACAAGAAGAAACAAGAGAAGAATACAAAGAGAAACAAGAGACGAATACAAGGAGTCACAAGAGAAGGATACAAAGAGAAACAAGAGAACACAAGAAGAAACAAGAGAAGAATACAAAGAGAAACAAGAGACGAATACAAGGAGACACAAGAGAAGGATACAAAGATAAACAAGAGAAGAATACAAAGAGAAACAAGAGAAGAATACAAAGAGAAAGAAGAGACGAATACAAGGAGACACAAGAGAAGGATACAAAGAGAAACAAGAGAAGAATACAAAGAGAAACTAGAGAAGAATACAAAGAGAAAGAAGAGACGAATACAAAGAGACACAAGAGAAGAATACAAAGAGAAACAAGAGACGAATACAAGGAGACACAAGAGAAGGATACAAAGAGAAACAAGAGAAGAATACAAAGAGAAAGAAGAGAAGAATACAAGGAGAAACAAGATAAGAATACAAGGAGAAATAAGAGAAGAATACAAAGAGAAATAAGAGAAGAATAGAAGGAGAAAGAAGAGAAGAATACAAAGAGAAACAAGAGAAGAATACAAAGAGAAAGAAGAGAAGATTACAAAGAAACACAAGAGAAGAATACAAAGAGAAACGAGAGAAGAATAAAAGAAGAAACAAGAGAAGAATGCAAGGGGAAAAAAGATAATAAAAGGAGAAACAAGAGAAGAATACAAGGAGAAACAAGAGAAGGATACAAAGAGAAACAAGATAAGAATACAAGGAGAAACAAGAAAAGAATACAAGGAGAAACAAGAGAATAATACAAGGAGAAAAAAGAGAAGAATACCATGAGAAAAAAGATAAGAATACAAGGAGAAACAAGAGAACAGATGAGGAAACAAGAGACAAATAGAAGGAGAAACAAGAGAAGAACAGAGGGAGAAACAAGAGAAGAACAGAGGGTGCAACAAGAGAAGGAGAGTTCGAAACAAGAAAAGAAGGAAAAGGGAAAGAAGGGAAGGACAGAAAAAGGAAGATGAGAATGGAGAGGAACAGGAGAAACATACAGAGATAAACAAGAACAGAGATGGGAACTAGAGAAGAACAGAGACAGAAGTAAATAGGAGAAACAAGAGGAGAACAAAGGAGAAACGAGAGAAGAACAGAGGGGGAAACAAGAGAAGAACAGAGAGAGAAACTGGAGATGAGTGAGGAAAACAAGAGAACAGAGAGAGAAACAAGAACAGAGAGGGAAACAAAGAGAAGAACAGAGAGGGATATAAGAGAAGAGCAGTTCGAAACAAGAAAAGAACAAAAGTCGAAACAAAGGAAGAACAGAGAAAGGAACTAGAGAAGAGCAAAGACAAAAGCAAAGGAGAGCAGAGAAGAGATGAGAAACGGAAAAAAAATGAAGAAATGGTACAGAGAACGTGATCGAGCAATGATAAAGAAAGGGAAAGAAATGGAAGATAATTTTAATGATACATGATAAATTACAAAAAGTACTAAAATTCAAATCAAGATTTCAGGTATAACTCCCTGTAAAGTTGATTTGAATAATTTCGAGGGAAAAATTGTTCCGGAGCCCGGTATCGAACCCGGGACCTTTGGTTTTTCCCTCGAAATTATTCAAATCAACTTTACAGGGAGTTATACCTGAAATCTTGATTTGTATAATACACGTCACTGTTCGTTAACAGAAAACCACAATTTAAGTCACACGGAGTTAGTGTGCACTCGAAGTTGGTTGCTTGACGGTTGTCAGCCCACTTTGAGGTCTGTGGATATAGAAGGAAAAATTGGATCGGTGTCGGTTAGAGTTCCCGGGTAGCTCAGTGGTAGAGCGTTGGTACGTTAAACCAAAGATCCCGGGTTCGATACCCGGCTCCGGAACAATTTTTCCCTCGAAATTATTCAGTACTAAAATTAGTCATAACAATGCAAATAATAATGAATACAACAAAGAAATTAAAGAAAATAAGGGAATTAAAAAGTGGGAGCATCGAAATAAAATCGGAAGTGAAGCGAGACTGTGTCGCACTGTTCGAGTGATGCGAAGAAGCAACGTGGTCGACTCTGTCCGCTATTGCAGAATCGAATGATCAGTGAATGTAAACCTGGAAATCTAGATATGACCTGCAATCGGAACAGAACAAACGAAACATTAACAAATGTTGCTTATAAAATACTGCAACATTGACAGCCAGTTATTCATGCACTTGCTCTTTGTGCAGACCTGTTTTATGGCGACGTGTGTAATTGTGAATGGGAAATATGAGCCCCATCATCGCTCAAGCCTATTCTTTCGGGGATGGTTAAATTGCACGAATTAAATAAATTGCATGAATTTCATTCAACACCGCAACTAATAAGCTAGCAGGTGGGAAAACACTAGAACAGATCCACAAAATCAAGAGAAAGGAATGAAAACACGAGCTAGCCACTCCACGCACCTCTAAATGCCATGGATACAGCTGCTGCTGTTTTCGTGAGTGCCTGGTCATGGTAGTTTCGAAGAGAGAATCAACCAGCGCTGCAACTATTGCATGTGCTGAATGACGACTTAGATACATTATACAGGGACATCATTTTATTTTTACTTGCATTTTTATTGTACCTGCATTTCTGAATGTACTTCACTCTCACCCCTTCACTAATGTCCTTGCTCCCGTCAGACACACAAACTTACGGCCGCTGTTGCATTCGAAGTCTTCAAGCAGTGAAGTAAACACTGCAGTGTATAGTGTGTTTCAGAAATATGATTGCGTTTTCTATAGAAGAAAGAACCTATATTAACAATATCGTTCTAAAAATTATATTCAAGAAACGATAAACTCAATTTCAGAGAATATGCTTCAAATGTTTTTAATAATATGCGTACTGAATTGAAGCCTGCATTGTAATGAACGGCAACCATTTTCAGCAACTTGTTTAAAAATTCAGATTAGCTTTTTTTGAATTGAGGTGGCTAGAAGCAAAGGAATGCTAGTGACATTTGTAATAACATGAGTTAAGTGCATCCAGTGTAAACAAAAGTATCTAAAATTTTAGTGTCAAAGGGATATTTTAATCGCATCACACATTAAAATGTAAATAAAAAATTTCAACGATTTTACGAAAGCTTAAATATTTAAACCCCATTTTCTCAAAAGTAACTTAAGTGCACTTACAGCCCTTTACTTATGACCCCCTCAATTTAAATGCACTCTCTATATTGTATTATAACATCAATAATTAATATGCTAAATAAAGTAGACATTACATAACGAACATAGCCGCCTGAAAAGTTGAGTTTTTGAAAAAAAATGTTACTACTCTACTGTATTTTGATAAATTCCGTAAAAGTGATGATCAAACTGAAAATCGTAATATCGTATTTCCCTACAACATAAATGGATAAACTACTTTTCTCTCCTCCTATACCTAGTAAAATGATTTGTTTACATATTGCACTAGTAACATCAAACTCCTGTAATGGAAGGGGGCAACAGTGTTTCCGAGTATAGCGAGGTGAATGTTAAAAATGTTGGTAAAAATAAAGTGATGTCCCTATATTTAAATTCCTTGTGAATATCTTTACGCATTCAAACTAGTTGTTAGTTTCACTGAAGTAAAAGACTTGGACTTATATTATTCAAATTACTGAGGCAATTCAGACTTAACAATACAGGGTGTTTCAAAAATGATGGTGAAAATATAGGGATAAAAAGTACAAACGAAGAGAAGCAAAAAAGTTCCGGTAACTTGGGTCCACAAATTGACCGTTTACGAGATAATGACTTTTTTTGCTGGTTGGGCCGCCAGTGAACCCAGCGCCTAGATACGGCAACATTCATTTCCTTCTAAGTGTGAGAAGTTATTTAAATTAACGATATGGTGAACGGTGGATAGGTATAGGAGGATCTGTACCTAGATCGCCGGATTTAAATCCTTTGGATTTTTCGTATGGGATTATGCAAAAAGCCTGGTTTACACAACAGACATCACCACACCTGAAGAATTGCAGCATCGGATTGTAGATACCTTCCAGCAAATGACGAATGACTCAGGATTGCTCGAGCACACGCTTGAGTCTTTGCTGGGAAGACTAGACAGATGCATTCAAGTGCATGGTCAGCATTTTCAAAGCCTGCTGTAAAATTCTTAAGTTAATATTTTCATACTGTAGTGTACCTTTTTGTCCACAAACTTTGCCGATGTTAAATCAAAAAGTCTCTTGTGTGTATGTTCAATCACATTTCTGTGGTGTTGAAGCCAAAATTATTAATTTTACTTCCGTGACTGATAAATAAAGTTGCCACCGCTCTTGTTGGAATTAGTACTTAGTATTCAGCGGACCCAACCAGCATAAAATGACATTATCTCGTAACCGTTAATTTTCGGACCCATGTTTACTGGAGCTTTTTTTTTGCTTACCTTCGTTTGTACTTTCCATCCCTAAATTTTTTACCATATCTTCTGAAACATACTGTATACTGAAGTGATTAGCAGATTAATTCTGCACCGAGCGACACAAACGCCGTACATACATATACATTTGATGTGTGTCATTCTCGAAGGCTTCCGGGAAACAGCTATTTGAAAACAACAGGGATAAGTCTTTTTTTCTTTCTCCGCATAATTTCTCACGTTGATGCAGACGCAACCAAAACTACATTAGATTGTACTGTTGTCTTTGTCAAGTTGGCCACTTGCATGTGCTGATGTGTTACCACAATACTTGGAGGATATTCATTTGGGAAAATGGGTTGGTATATGCTCTCAACAAGACAGTACCTCTGCACTTCCAGCCGGTCAGTGATACAGTACTTCAATGAAATTTATCCCGGGCGTTGGATTGGTCGCAGTGGTGAAGAGGAAAACAAAGGAGAAAATGAAGCCAGAAAGAGGAGAAAATGAAGAGAAAACAGATGAAGTGAAAAATAGAGGAGAAAATGTAGAGGAAAAGAGAAGAGAAAATGAAGCGAAAAATAGATGAGAAAATGACGAGACGAGAAAATGAAGTGAAAAATAGAAAAAAAAAAGAAGAGAAAACAGAGGAGAAAATGACGAGACGAGAAAATGAAGTGAAAAATAGAGAAAGCGAAGAGAAAATGAAGCGAAAAACAGATAAGAAAACGAAGAAAAACAGGAGGAGAAAATGAAGCGAAAAATAGAGAGAAAACGAAGAGAAAAACAGAGGAGAAAAAGAAGCGAAAAGCAAAGGAGAAAACGAAGAGAAAAACAGAAGAGGAAATCAGCGAAGGCCAGAGGAGACGAAGAGAAAACAGAAGTCAAAAAGAAGAATAAACACAGGAAAAAGTTAAGAAGAGAAAGAGAAGCGAAAAACGTAGAGGAAAATTAAGCTAAGAAGGGGAGAGAAAAAAGGAAAAGAAAGATAGAACAAAAAATAAAAGAAAAAGATGGACATAAAATTTAACACAGAAAAAGGAAACTGGAAACCAAAAAGGGAAGAACAAAAGGAAAAGTTGAAACTCAGATGAAAAAGCAAAGAAAGGACAGGAAACAGAAAATAGAGGAAGATGAAATATCACAATGACGGGGAATAGGACATGGAGGAAGAAGGAAAAGCAGGAGTAACACAGAGCGGAGAAGTTTAAGATAAAAAACTAAAAAGAAACAGAAGAGAACAATCAGGTAATGAAGGAGGAAAGGAGTGAAAGGGTATGGAACGGGGAAGACAGATAACTGGAAGTGACAGAAATGTGTGACACGAGAAAACGATGAGATGGAGAAAAAATAGAAAGTACAGAGTATGGGAGGAAGGAAGATAGAGAGAAAATGAGAAATATAAAATAAATTAAGAGGGATATACGAAGAGGAGGAGAAAAAGGAGCAGGGAACTTAAGAATATGGAAGCAAGAGATGGAGAAAAATAGGCGCCACGAAAACGGAGACGGCGAAGAAAGAGAGAGAAAGAAGAGGGGAAGCAGATGGAATAGAAAATCTTGTAACATAGGAGGGAGCAAGGAAGACAAAAATAAAAACTAGAGAAAGTGAAACAGCAAAGAAAGGAAGAGAGTGAGCAAAAGTTTTAAACAGAAGTATTGAAGGAAAAAATCAGAAGAGCTGGATAAAGAAAAGGAGAATCCAAACAAGCAAAAATAAGAATGGAAAGACGAGAATAAGAATCGAGAGAAAGAAGGCGGGAAATTGTACTGAGTGCTAAAGGCTACGTAGTTGGTCTCCCAGTCTACAGCAAGCTCAACAGAGATATGCAGTGGTCAGAAATCGAGAACGGGCGGGATTAGATTACTATAATGTTTCTCCACCCCCTATTAAATATATTTTTTTAGAAGGAAGTGTATAAGCTGCAGTCTTTGCGGAAACAAAAAAAAAAGGGGGGAGGACGAGGACATCTTTATGAAGGGACTCCTCCTTCGCCTACAGAAGAAAAGATACAAGCCTGTGCGGAAAATTACGATTGTGTCCTGCTGGAAGATATAGAGCGTGGCATGTATTCCTGGGCATAAAGTAGCATTACGGACTCCGGTCTAATTTGCTTGCACCAAGTTCTCTGTGGGTGGCATACACATGTACTTTGATTCATACTGCACGGCATCTGTGCAGCAAGGGAGTAAGCGACGAGCATTTTGAAGCCCTGGTACCAAATATACAAGATAGTGTTCACTCAAACTCCCTTGTGACACACAGTTTATGAGACTGTCATTAAAAACGAGTCAGAGTTCAATTCCCGGCTCAGGCGAACATGACATTCGTGCTGACGCAGCCAAGGTTTCAACGGGTTTTTCTCGGGGTTTTCGAGTTTTATTCCGTCATTATTACACCAACTATATCCACAATCCTCATACACTATCATCAGAAGGGATTTCATTGTGTAATAACTAGAGCTAGGACATGTATACACTGAAATAAATCAAGTTACCTACGACGCGCATAGTTATGCGTGAAGTCCTACGTCGCAAACTGACTCGGGGTTGTACAGTCAAATACCTATCCACCTTAAGTTTTTGAGTTTTAACGCGAAAACGCAAGCAACAATGTCAGGACGATCAGTGGATTTTTCATGTGGGAGTAAAGCAATAGCTATTTCAGGTCATTGTGGATTGTAGGTGAAAGTTAAAAAAGTCAGGTTTGCTATTAATAATTATATATAATAATAAATTTTCAGTCAAATACACTTTTCTATTTGTGAGGTCAGATAATCTGTTACATCACAATATTTAGTACGAAGTCACTAATATTTTCGACTTTAAAAAGTCATCTTCAGGTGCATGAGATGCAAACAATATTTAAAATAGGTGATAAGTTGATCTAGCAATTAATAACATGGTAAGTAATGCACGTACTGGCATTTACAATTATATAAATTTCGTGCCTCTTGAGATAAACTGTACATGGTAAAGCTGAACACTGATGCTAGATTTTCGTGTGTATATAAGACAAGGAGAAGGCACAGCATGATATTAACCTTATACAATTAAAGGCTAAGTATTCTCTTTAGATCGTATCATTAAAATTAAATTTGTACAGTTTGATATTAACTATGTTAAAATGTTAAATATAGGCTAATGTATAAATTTAAAAAGTACAGTTTACCTCAAGAGGCACGAAATTTATATAATTGTAAATGCCAGTACGTGCATTACTTACCATGTTATTAATTGCTAGATCAACTTATGACCTATTATAAATATTGTTTGCATCTCATGCACCTGAAGATGACTTTTTAAAGTCGAAAATATTAGTGACTTCGTACTAAATATTGTGATGTAACAGATTATCTGACCTCACAAATTGAAAAGTGTATTTGACTGAAAATTTATTATTATATATAATTATTAATTGTATTCACACTTTTCTGAACCAACATGTCTTTCAAATTCAGGTTTGCTATGCTTTCGAACAACAGACATAGCATCTTGGTATAGCTGCTGCATGTAGAGCTTGAAATGTAGAGGGTAAAATCATTTTATCCTGCTAAGATATATTGCTGAAATGATCGGGAGACTACAAAATTTTGTAGGCCTCTTATTTTATCAGTAAGTAGTATCGTCTTTTCTCAGGAACTGTAATTTTTGCGCTTTCTCGAGCCAATACTGAAGAGAATGACGCATATAAGTATCTACACCACACCGCCGTTAAGTAACTTATATGAAAAAGACCCAACCCCACTTGATTAATAACTATAAAAATATTTGATTTTTAATAACAATATTATTATTTTATGCAAGTTTTGTAGTTATATTATGGCATTAACTATAATAATATTTCATTTCTAATGATAATAATGTCATAAAACCACCTAAAGTTTTGCAAATTTTAATATCCAATACACACCGCAGAATCAGATCTGCAAATTATTTTTAGTAAATCTTGAAGTTTTTGATAACCAAATGAATTTGAACTCTAAATATGTCAGTAATCTTGCAGGTCATTGCCTTCGTGTAATAGCTTATTGTTTATTGTAGTATGTGTTTTGTTTTATTCTGAAATATAATTAGTTCTCAAAACTTACGATAGATGAATCTTGGAAAATTATGTCGGAAAACTAACGCTTTACTGAAAGTTACTATTTTTCTGAAAATCCTCGGATGCCAAGCTTCAAAATGACGGGTCATTCATTAAAATCCGTTCGGCCGTTTTCGCGTAATTTCCATTACCAGTATATATATATATGTGTGTGTGTGTGTGTGTGTGTGTGTGTGTTTGTTATTCATTAAAAACAAATTTACAGATGTGGCAAAAACATTAAGAGTTAAAAACGACAAATATGCAAACGCCTGACGCTCTGTGATTTGTAGAAGAACTTTATCACAAAAACTGATAGTCCAGCTCCTGGGCGTTATCACAGAAAACCCGTTCTTGAGAAAATTTCTGATTATGCTACAACGGTTATAAGAAAATGCTTGCTAAAGTCTCACAAAACACCATCTACTTTTGAATATGATCTGCAATATTTTCTGTTCGTACCATCGCATCATCTGGTGAGCAGCGAAGTTTTTCCCGTTATAAACATTGTTTAGACAACAGGAGGAGAAGCTTCATTTTTAAGTGTTAAAAGGAAATATATATACATATACAGGGCTTTCATTTCAAAACTTCCCAGTCTAAATAACTATTTCAATTGAAGACATTATTACAAAAACAACCTTTGTCAAAATTGCTTTTTTTTTTTCAGGAAAACAATAAAAAATAAAAGAATAACACAGGTCAGCTATTTCTGTTCAACTGGTGTTTTATCCTTGTGTCTATTGCACTTTACATGGGCTGTTTTTGGAATCTATAAACATTTAAAATAGTAGCAAATGTGTACTTAACTCAATTGCATTAAAATGATTAGGACTGTTTTTGTAGTAATGTCTTCAATTGAATTCAATTTAAACAAAAAACACGTCAATTTAGATATTGAGGGGGAAGTCTGAAACCAGGCTTAATTGCATTTTACATTTCACTCCCCACCGCCCACCCATCCCCATTTTGAAATTTCAAATGGCACCCCTATATTTTTATACATATTTAAATATGAAAGATAAATATAGCCTGTCCCACATTGATGTAATAGGTCTGATGGTAGGAGCACGAGGTACCATACCCTCCTTCTTTGCCAACAAATGTAAAAACCTGGGGCTAACACACAGCATTGTGAAGGAAATAGCCATTAGTGTCCTCAAAGGATCGGTTCAGATATTGAGAAATCATTTGTATGGGAGTGATAATGGAAATTTCAAGTTATCTTAACCGATGGCTGTTGATTGGTTTAGATATCAATGCCAATAAATCCGTACTATTATTTTTCTCGCGGTATATGACATTCAAATCATTCTAACCTATCTGGTGATATTTTTTCCCCCTTTCTTAACTGTAAATGATCACAAACGCTACTTGGGTGTACATTTTTCTGATTGTATATTCGATTCCCTAACCGTTTCAAATGTAAATCATTTTACCTTTTAGGTGTTTTTCCAAATTATATGTAATACGCTTTGTCAAATCTGGCAACCTTTTCACAAGGAAAGCTAAATTTATATATTTATATTGTTTATACACTTCATTAATTTCTTTTTGCATCTTCTGTTTTCTATCGTCGCCTGGGAACCTGGATTGTTGTTATCGTTGATTAGAGCTGAAGAGAATAAAGCTACAAAGACTTATTGAGCATTTCATGTAATAGTTGTGTTTGTCTATTAAATTATTTTAAAATGGTGTATACCCTTCAAGAGAGAACATAAATCATTCTTATTGATTAAATTTAGGAAATTACACAAAATAAGCTGTGTTTTCATCCTACAATCAACTGATAATATCAATATACTGTACCTAAAATTACTGCTTAAATTAAATAAAACATATTTCAAAGTATCTTGCGTCAGATAAATCCTTTTACAGTAACACTGTCATTTGCTTACAATGTATAGGCAGACATAAACAAATATACAGCATAATAGCTTGTATACGTCATTTTAATAGTCCGAGATGCTATCTGCTGTTTGATTTGTGTGTAGGGTCACAATCGCATGGCCACCACTCGCATGATTCGTGTCATATATCCAGCATTGCATGTCACACCAATATGAGAGCACTGCTACAACAGATCTACAGTGACGCGTTCTTCAAGGAACGAAAATATATATATATATATATATATATATATATATATATATATATATATATATATACGTGGTACAGTCATTAAGTTCTGACACTGACGCCTGAAGGGTAGGCACCCACAAGAATCTGGATGTCTCAGAAGATGCCGCGTGATAAGGCGTACACTTAAACAGATCGACATCCTCCCTCAATATACTCGCCGTTGGCCGCTATGCACGTCTGCCAACGTTGGTGTAGCTGCTGGAAGCACCGCTGGAAGATGTTGGCAGGAAGATGCCGTACGGCTTCTCTTGTGGCAGTCATGACCTTTTCGGCCGCATAAAAGTTACACCCTCGTAGGATTGATTTCATGAGGGGAAAGAGAAAAAAAATCGCATGTGCGAGATCAGGTGAGTACGGAGGGTGTGGCAAAACAGCGACCTGTTGCCTTGCAAGTTCCTCTTGGACAAGGATGGAGCGATGTGCAGGGGCGTTGTCGTGTAGCAACAGCCAATTCTTCCTATGCCAAAGCTGAGGACGCTTACGACGAATTGAATTGCTTAAACGGCCAAGAATCTTGTCTACAGTTGCACCTTGTGGGATGAATTCTATGTGAACAATTCCATTTGAATAAAAAAAACTGTTAAAGCATCACCTTGTCTTTTGACCTGTCTTGTTGCGGATTTTTCTGTCGTGGAAATAATGGCGTTTTCCAGGTGGCGGATTGTCGCTTCAGTTGCGGATCGTAAAGGAAACACCATGTTTCGTCTCCAGTTATGATCGGTTATAGCAGTTTCGCCTAATTTCTGACAGAACGTGACGTTTGCCCGTTGCTCAAACTGCAACATACTCGAGTTCCGACGCGCGCATTCAAATCACCGTCACAGCAAAGACCGTAGTTCTGCTTACAGTGCATGCACTCAACTGTCTCTTGTTGGTCGAGAGACTGACAAGGTATCATACCATGGCGCCACCTATGCGCTATAGTGCACCACAACGCCACTATGCGCTCAGTATTAGAACTTAATGACTGTACCACGTATATATATTGTACCTGAAATTTCAGTGGGTAAAATCACCGTAACCAAACTGACAATTTCTTAGCTATGGCAACATTAAGCCGATTCCAAACCGATCTACTGAGATTTGTTTTTCAACTTCTATTACCGCTACATCAACGCTATATTGCGTAAACATATGCAATACAAGTTGATAAATTTATTTATTTATTTATTAGCTCATTGAAGCACATAAATATAAATAAAAAATTTAAGGGTATATACAGTGAACGTCCACAAATAATATCAGAAAATACGAGGCTCTAAATTTCTAAAATTTTACAAGAAAATGAACTCACAAATAGACAAAAATTACAATGTACCATAACAAGACTTATTAGAACTTAAATAGCTGATAAGAGTATAAAAAGTTACTAATAATAATTTTTTAAAAGCCAGTTTTATCAGAGTGTTGAGGCTCACTGTCGCCCTCACATAATCCCGCCTGAGTCCCTATCCGGAGCAAGATTATCCAGTCCTACCATCATATCCTACCTCCCTCAAATACATTTTAATATTATTCTCCTATCTATGTCTCAGCCTCCCCAAAGTCTTTCTCCCTCAGGTCTTCCAACTAACACTCTATATGTATTTCTGGTTCACCCATACGTGCTACACGCTCGGACCATCTCAAACATCTGGATTTAATGTTCCTATCTTCATTCTCCTGTAACTTCATCCCTCTTAGCACCAAATATTTTCCTAAGTACCTTATTCTCGAACACTTTTAACCTCTGTTCCTCTCTCAAAGTGAGAGTCCAAGTTTCACAACCATACAGAGGAACCAGTAATATAAATGGTTTATAAATTCTAAATTCTCAAATACAGGGTGATTCCCGAGGATTTACCGCCATTTACGGAGCTTATTTCTGACGATATTTTGAGCAAAATAGCAATATACGTTTCAAGAGCGGTATGTTGACGTTTTCATGGTCGAGGAAAAGATTGAAAAAGCGAAACGTAGTTGAGCTTTTTTAATTTCCGAGAACATGAAAACAAACATACCGCTCGTGTGTCGTACATTATTTTGTGCGAAGATCGTTTATTACATACCTAAAAGACGAATTTCTAATTATTTGCAATGAAATCTCCATCTTGGTTTCTGCTTAATGACGGCAACATCGGAAAACCAAAATATCTTTCTTCAACATTGTTGCTATAAAATGTTTTATGTGTTTACTATACTCCAGCAGGCCGTGATATACGTCTGTCTTTTTTTTCCCCCAGTCTATAAATGCGAAGTTAAAACAAACGGTAAAGTTATGTAATGATTTATTTTTCATTTTAATATTTTAACAATATTATTTATATAACATATTGCAGTAATAACATCGGCATCTGATTTTTTCACGGCTTCCTTAATGTTACTTGCATCAGGAATGCAATAAGTTTCGTGGAGTAGTAGACTTTACTTACTTACTTACTTACAAATGGCTTTTAAGGAACCCGAAGGTTCATTGCCGCCCTCACATAAGCCCGCCATCGGTCCCTATCCTGTGCAAGATTAAGCCAGTCTCTATCATCATACCCCACCTCCCTCAAATCCATTTTAATATTATCCTCCCATCTACGTCTCGGCCTCCCTAAAGGTCTTTTTCCCTCCGGTCTCCCAACTAACACTCTATATGCATTTCTAGAACCGCCCATACGTGCTACATGCCCTGCCCATCTCAAACTTCTGGATTTCAAGTTCCTAATTATGTCAGGTGAAGAATACAATGCGTGCAGTTCTGTGTTGTGTAACTTTCTCCATTCTCCTGTAACTTCATCCGCTTAGCCCCAAATATTTTCCTAAGCACCTTATTCTCAAACACCCTTAACCTATGTTCCTCTCTCAGAGTGAGAGTCCAAGTTTCACAGCCATATAGAAGAACCGGTAATATAACTGTTTTATAAATTCTAACTTTCAGATTTTTGGACAGCAGACTGGATGATAAGAGCTTCTCGACCGAATAATAACAGGCATTTCCCATATTTATTCTGCGTTTAATTTCCTCCCGAGTGTCATTTATATTTGTTACTGTTGCTCCAAGATATTTGAATTTTTCAACCTCTTCGAAGGATAAATCTCCAATATTTATATTTCCATTTCGTACAATATTCCCGTCACGAGACATAATCATATACTTTGTCTTTTCGGGATTTACTTCCAAACCGATCGCTTTACTTGCTTCAAGTAAAATTTCCGTGTTTTCCCTAATCGTTTGTGTATTTTCTCCTAACATATTCACGTCATCTGCATAGACAAGAAGCTGATGTAACCCGTTCAATTCCAAACCCTGCCTGTTATCCTGAACTTTCCTAATGGCATATTCTAGAGCGAAGTTAAAAAGTAAAGGTGATAGTGCATCTCCCTGCTTTAGCCCGCAGTGAATTGGAAAAGGATCAGATAGAAACTGACCTATACGGACTCTACTGTATGTTTCACTGAGACACATTTTAATTAATCGAACTAGTTTCTTGGGAATACCAAATTCAATAAGAATATCATATAATACTTCCCTCTTAACCGAGTCATATGCCTTTTTGAAATCTATGAATAACTGATGTACTGTACCCTTATACTCCCATTTTTTCTCCATTATCTGTCGAATACAAAAAATCTGATCAATAGTCGATCTATTACGCCGAAAACCGCACTGATGATCCCCAATAATTTCATCTACGTACGGAGTTAATCTTCTCAAAAGAATATTGGACAAAATTTTGTACGACGTCAACAAAAGTGATATTCCTCGAAAGTTACCACAGTTGGTTTTGTCCCCCTTTTTAAAAATAGGTACAATTATGGACTCCTTCCATTGTTCTGGTACAATTTCCTTTTCCCAAATAGCAAGTACAAGTTTATAAATTTCGCTATATAATGCACTTCCACCCTCTTGTATTAATTCTGCTGGAATTTGATCGATACCTGGAGACTTGTACTTTTTCAGATTTTCTATCGCAATTTCGACTTCTGAAAGCGTGGGTTCGGGTATAAATGGCTCAGCAGTTTGTATTTCAATTTCGTCCCGATCATTTCTATTTGGCCTATGTACATTTAGTAGTTGCGCAAAATAGTTTTTCCATCTGTTTAGGATTGATGGAGAGTCTGCAAGCAAGTCACCATTCTCATCCTTGATCACGTTTACCCTTGGCTGATATCCGTTCTTAAATTCCTTTATACCCTTATATAAATCTCGAATGTTTTTATTCTTACTATTTGTTTCTACCTCATTCAGTTTTTCCTTCAAGTAACCTCTCTTTTTATTCCTAAGTGTACGACTTGCTTCCCGTCTTTCATTGAAATAATTATCTCTCTTCTCCTCAACTGGATCCTGTAAGAATATCAATTTTGCCTGTTTCCTTCTTTCTACTACCATGCAACAATCTTCATCAAACCACGGTTTCTTTTTCTTAGTTTCATAATAACCTATGCTCTGCTCAGCTGCAATTTTGATACTATCTCTGATATTTTCCCACACGCTATTAACATCTAATTCTTTCTCAACTTCGTCGGAACTTTCTAAAGTGGCAAACCTATTCGAAATTTCGACCTGATGATTTTGCTTAGCTTCCTCGTCCTTTAATTTCAAAATATTGAATTTAGTAATATTAACTTGTTGCTCTACTCGCTTGGCTACTGATAATCTTTCTCTTAATTCTCCAATCACCAGATAATGGTCAGAATTACAGTCTGCACCCCTGAAAGTTCGAATATCTACTATACTAGTATGTCTCCGTTTATCTATCAAGATGTGATCTATTTGGTTGTGTGTCAATCCATCTGGAGAAGTCCAAGTATATTTATGTATATCCTTATGGGGGAATGTTGTACTTTTGACAATTAAATTTTTCGATGTGGCAAAGTTGACTAATCTAACTCCATTGTCACTACTAATTGCGTGTAGGCTCTCTTTTCCAATAGTTGGTCTAAAAATATCCTCCCGTCCTACTTTAGCGTTGAAATCCCCCAATAAAATTTTCATGTGATATCTAGGGAACTGATCAAAAGTATGTTCCAATTCCTCATAGAAGCTATCCTTTATATAGTCGTCTTTCTCTTCTGTAGGGGCGTGAGCATTTATAACTATGATGTCGCACCATCTACCCTTAAGTACTAAATATGATAACCTGTCACTGATAAATTCGACCTTTTTTACTGCTGATTTTATTCTTTTATGTACAAAGAATCCTGTTCCTAATTGGTGATTATTGTTTCCTTCCCCATAATACAACAAGTAATCTCCTATTTGTGATATGCCATTCCCATCTAACCTAACCTCTTGTACTCCCACAAAGTCTATTCTATATCTAGCTAGTTCTTTTGCTACTAATGTTACCCCTCCTGTTCTATAAAGACTAGTTACGTTCCAAGTGCCAAATCTCAAAACCTTATTCCTTTGCTGTGGTCGTGCCAGAGAATCAGTCCTATTCCGAGGCTTACTGTAGGAATTCGTAACAAGCTGTTTTTTACGGTGATGGGTTGTTAGCCCTTCGCCCAACCCCCAAGCTGGAGGACCACCCCTTATCGGCTGCCCACGACTGCTTATTCAATATATTCGCAGCTACCCTCCATATCTGGAGGCCGTCTCCTCTATCCGCAACCTGAGGACGCGCCATGCCGTGGTGATAGGGACCCACCATACATGGAGACTTTACTTAATTTTTGCAAATATTTAAAAACAATAATTAACATTGCAATTTAGGTGAAATTGCAGTGGTAAGTTTCCAATTTATAATTATTACTATGTTAAACGTCTCTAAAAATAATATGTTAAAAGCCTAAAGCAGTAAAATGAATGTCGCGCTTAAGCGGTAAGAAGAGGGAAATTGTAATGTGTGTTACGTTGGGAATACTGAATGTGGTACTTCACACTTACCGTGTATTGGTTCTGTGCGGAAAGCAACCAAATACGCACGATCTCGCACAAAATATCATTTAAACATGTGTCCTATTCTCAATATTTACAGAGTTACGTTTCGTTATTGGAACGCATTGCTGTGAACGCGTGATCTTGGTCAGCGTGCAGTCAGCAGCCAGCGCGAGCGCTACGGAAATCAAAGATAGCCGTATGCAGTTACGTAGAGCGACGAGTGCCGTTCACAAGCGTGCGGCCAAGTGTACTCAAGCGGACGGCGACATTTTTAAAAATGTGTTGTAAACTCTCCAAGACTGTAAATTAGGATGCAAAATTGAACTGCAAATAATGAAGTCGATGGAAGAGGTGTGATTTGTAATAATTGTTGTGATAAGTGCGTAAGTAGAATGTAATTGAAGCGGTGACATCAATAACCTTTCAAATCCACTTCTGGCCATTCATTGTTTTGCAAATTTGAAATTAAATTTTGGATATTTCCACAAGTGTTACGACTCTAAAAGTTAGTATACTACTTTGTCTTGATCTCGAAAACAACCAGAAATATTATGTGCAAAAAATAATAATTAGGTAAGAAATAAAAAAAAAAATTGCATTTTTCTCGAAACTTGTGTAAATGGACTTGAATGGTTATTGATCTCACTGCTTCAATTTTCTAGTTAAAAATATAAAAAGATGTCTGTACGAAGCAACTAATGATATTTTTAGCTTCATAATACTTGAATATTAAAGAGATGATACTTCTGAATGGTTCATTCTCTATTTCTATTATTTTTTTACCTTCAAACTAACGAAAAAGTCCCACGCCGTGGCGTCGTGGTCTAAGGCCCGATAAGGCATCCTGCCTAGGACTCGCGTTACGGAATGCGCGCTGGTTCGGATCCTCATGAAGGAATTTTCTCATGAAAGTTTGACCAGTGTGTGGGACCGGTGCCCACCCAGCATTGTGATAAACTTGGGGAGCTACGATAGGTAGCGA